>NC_141775.1:2285695-2441793 GCF_051362555.1 Lingula anatina | reverse complement strand
TACCATAGGCATACCTGATCCAGTATGTACCTATACCAGCTATATAAAGATGTTCGGAAAAATTTTAGTATTACCAGAATTATTGTCAAAGCTAAAGTCTTTTTAAAAGACATATTACGGTTGAAAAATTGATTAAAATACTAAATTGTCAGGGGGAGTCCTGACCCACCCCACCTTCGGTTTCTGGAAAATAAATCACACCAATATTCCACTCTAGATATTATAATTTTCAAGAGCTGAATCATAGTTCTAAACGGCACCAAATGGCACTGTTTGCCCTGCAAAACACCGAACCCCACACCAAAGGGGCAAGGGTCGGATTCGCATCCCAGCCCATTTCGTTCTTAAAAAACTGCCCCCCCACCCCCCCCGTTCAAATAATCCTAGATCCACCAGTGTATATGGCACTTGTAAGGTGTTTTATCAGAGTAGGCATGTCGACATACTGCTCCTTCCAATATATTTTAACAACCCTCAGGGTGGGAGTTCGGAGTGTTCGAAAGAACCGCCCCTTTTGGTGGGAAAAGGTCCACTCTGGGTAAAATTTGATCTAGGATCATGAAGTTTTTATTGAAAAAGGTCCACTTTTTCAGAAAAAGAACCCCCTTTTGAAATTGCTGGCTACGGGCCTGACCCTCCACCTCCATACACCTATACACACGGGTGCACGCACGCAGACGCATTTATAAAAGAACCCTTATAACCATATGCAGATCTATTACGTAAGATATAAAATACAACCCGCAGTATAGTAGACACGTATTGAAAAACCGGGTCACTGAAAAAACTGTAGTCTATACAAGTTTGTAGGAAAACAGACACGAGAGATTATAAATGTTAAATAGGGCGTCTGAGGTAGGAAGCCAGGTTAGGCAGCGCTATTTTCCGTTGCGTTCGGTTGCCTTCATAGTTCATAGTTCACTCAGTTGTCGAGTTCCAACTAGTAAGGACAGTTACCTGAGTTTTTTCTTCAGTGAAAGCAAAAATATATAACAGGTATATTACACCCAGGTTTGTGACCATAGTGAGTGTTAATTATGCCACTACTGAGCGATATTCTAATCTTCTGTCGCTACTGCACCATCGTTCTTCTCGACTGGTTACTTCGTGTCGTCCTGGGGCGTCGCTTTACGCCGCTCACAGAGGACAGCCTGCTCCAAGATCTGTCTTTAAACGAACGGCGTCTCCTGCTGTCCGACAATCTTACTGGGCGCTGGTGGTACCAGGGGTTCACTCAACTGTTGAAATGTTACCGTGAAGATGACACCTGCTCGGTGGATGGGAGGATGGGGATAGAAAGGAGATGGAAGGAGATATTAAAGAACAGACTTGCTATATCAAGACGACTTCCGAATGTGGATTTGACCAAGGTAAGTGTATAAGGTATGTTCAGGAAGCTCCTACTCGTACCATAATATGAAGCTTCAAAATTGACCCAGAACTTAGTCAGCCCGATGCTGCATAAAGGTTTTTCGTTACTCATTGTTTTTATGTACAGACACAAATGTGTCTGTACATATAGCTGTCACCTGCGTCTGTCGTCGCCGTCGCCATGCACTTTTACTGATAACACGATAAGTGGAAAATCGTCTATTCTTTTGGCTTGAAAATTACAGAACTGATAAATATTCATAATATGCAGGTCAAGTTCGAAAATCAGCATGATCGGGCCATTTGTATGGGAGTTATGCTGTTTTTTTCACTTCTTTCAGCATATAAGCAACACCCATAACACAATAAGTGAAAACCAGTGTCTTATTATTCCCAATTCAGTTATTCCCAACTCAGTGGGGTTAAACATATGATTATGCAGCTAGATTTAAAGTTTTAATATGATCTTTATTGGGATTTTTTATTAGTTTTATTTTTATTTCTTAAATTATTTCCAAACACTGGCATCTTCAAGATGTAACTTTTAACTCCCATCTACCAGAAGCTCTGTGCATTTTCTGCATTTCCACATGAGCAATTGTATTGGTTTTTATGTCTGCAAACATTATGTAATATTATTTTATGCACTGTCATCATTTTTCACATGTTGGGATTTCCATTATGTGAATTTGAGCACTCATGGTCCTGAAACTGTAATCTTAGGGCGTTTTCCCATAGATTTTAGATCGATCTATCACCGTGGGGAGTCTCACTAGATTACTGTCAGATAATCCGGCTTAAATGTCCGTCCCGCCTACTACAAGCTGTAAGGGGGTAATTAACTTTCGTGCCCGCTCGGCTGACAGCTATTTAGCGTGAACCCCCAGGGAGTTTGGTCGATCCAGTACTGACCATGTTACCTGTGTATGATTAAAATGTATTGTTGATTGACTGTGCTGTTATAAGCATTATTTATTATTGTATCAAAATTGACTAAATTATCTATTTTCTGCATCTTTATTTTCTGGGTTTTGTCTGTACATTTGACAGCTTTGCCGCCTTGTTTATGTAAACCATGCACTTTATGCTCTTGTCGCTTATTGAAATGCAATCTTTTTCTGTCAGTTAAACAGCAATTAATAGCAATTCAACCGCTTAGAGTTCAACATGTACATTGCCGTTTTTAAGTGCCCTATCAAGGAGCCTATTTTCATCATTGGGCCAGCGCGGACGGGGACAACCTTTCTTCAGAATTTGCTGTACCAGGACCCGCATAACACTTC
The DNA here is from genome assembly GCF_051362555.1 of Lingula anatina. Lineage (NCBI taxonomy): Eukaryota > Metazoa > Brachiopoda > Lingulata > Lingulida > Lingulidae > Lingula > Lingula anatina. The sequence continues at coordinate 2,439,139 of NC_141775.1, read as the reverse complement.
GCCACTCTTTTACGAGTTGATGTGCCCCGTGGAGGAGAACGCGGACGCCATGAACGCTGGGAAAGATCCGCGTGTTCTCATGTCCAGTTTCTTTCTAGGTAATATAATTGATGTATTTATTTTATGGGCGTTCAGTGGACCGTATGGACCGTAATAAGACTGTGAACGCTGGGAAAGATCTGCATGTTCTCTTTTACAGTTCCTTACTAGGTATTTAATTGATGTACTTATTTTTGTAAGTAGAAACTACAACAACCCAACAGTTGTTTTCGGTTATTTCAAATCTTTGAGGATTGTTCTTTTATGAGCGTTCAGTGGACCCTACGGACGGTAATAAAAAGTGAGTCATTTGCTGACTTTGCCGAGGCAATGGATTCATGGGATTACCAGATTTATGTTTTTGAGAACCATATCTCTGGCTCTCACACACACACACACTCACGCGTGCGTGTGCACGCGCGCGCACACACACACACACGCAGAGAGAGTGAAAAAGAGAGAGAGGGGGAGAGGAAAACGAAAGAGAGTTCTCAAAATATTTTGTAATAAATATACGTATATTTCAGATGCCGCGTACCGAGTTAAGCGACTGCGTAAAAACATTCACAACATCCAGGCCAAGAGTCCTCACGAGTGTTTCCATTTGTTCGACAATATGGGAATATTTAAGTTGTACCAAGGGGTGATCGGTAATACTGGGCCATTCAGAGACTGGGTGCGCGCTCGAACCAAGGAAGAGATGGTGGAAGCCTATCGTTTCCATCGATTGCAACTTCAGCTTATTCTTTTAGCAAGAAGTAGGTTTAGGAATGTGGTCGTTATAGACATGATTAAAGGATTCACCTTTTCCGCCCTCCATTTCAAAAATTATAGTCAGAACATAATAGAATTAAACATCTCAAAATGTTTCCTTTTCCTTTGGTTGTTTTTAGGCGCATTCAGAACACCTGACTAACAGATCCGCGGATTAAATATATGGCGACCCACTAAAAAACTTAATTCCCGATTAGACACTGAATAGATTCCCCGTGAGGATTACTTAACAAACATTCTAGTGGGTAGCCACAATTGATCCAAGGATACGTTATTCCGTTGTTCTGAATGCGCCCTTTGTCGTATTATTATAAATAACTTTTGTACGTAGTTATATTTATATATTTAAAATAATTATGATTTTTTTTTTAGCAAAGTCGTACTGAAAATGAATTTCAAGATCAACATCTTTTATTAGACTCAGCAAGCCATGGCCAACAAGTCATTCTGAAAGATTCCATTCACGGGGTGTACCTGGACGCAATCCTGGCGGTGTATCCGGACGCAATGTTCATCCACACCTACCGCAATCCATGCAAATCGATCGCCTCCTTTTGCTCATTGGTGCAGCACTTTACTCCTTGTGCCTACGGCCTCAAAGATATAGGTAGGGGCGTGTCCTTAAACCGCATCTTAACTTTTGAAATATACTATCTTTTGAAATATACTAACCTTTGAAATAATAATCTGATGAGATATTTTTCTGACCTGTATAATTATAAAATCGTTTTAGTTTTTGTTGTTTGTTTGTTTCATGATCCTGTCAATGTTTGGTTGAGTTTGGTTAAGTTTGGCTAAGTTGTATTGTCAATGATTTCTGATAGCGTTTTATTTGTCTGTGCTCATGTTTTAGGAAGAGACATCCTAGACAACCCCCTGTTTCATGCTGGGAACGAAATCCTAGAATTCAGAAAGAACCACCCTGATCAAGAACACAGATTCGTCGATATTGACTACGAACATCTAGTTAGATCGCCCATGGATTCAGTGCGACAGATTTATAATAAGTTTGGTCTCGATCTCAGCGAGCAAGCTGAAGCGAAGATGAAAAAGTATATAAAAGAAAATCCCCAAATTAAATATGGTCGTCATCATTACGACTTGGGGACGTACGGGTTGAAGGAGGAGGAAATATTTGAGAAATTTCGAGATTATATTGAATATTTTAACATTCAGTGCTAATTTCATAACATGAAAATATATAACCTACTGAAATGCCTTAATTAGAAATATTTAGAACAATAACACCGAAAAAAAAACTGCGAAAAGCAACAAACTATTAATAGGATTGCACATAGCAGCTCACAATGGCGTGATAATGCGTTGGCACGAGATAAAGTTGACGCATGCTTACACGGCTTGCCGAGAGGTTAACTTTAAATCATAAGGAAACATTTTCGTTTCTTATATCATTTTGATTGAATAAAACAAGATTCCAATGACGCTTGCTTTAGCTTCAACCTTTTCGAAAAGCTGTCGGACTTGGGTCACTAGTATAGCGTTAATTTGGAACACTGTTAAATACGTAAAAAATGGACAAATAAAGGAAATATGTGAGGCTCGAAACTTGCGTTAGACGTGAAAACTGGGTGCCCATACCTAGACCAATCTTGTTGTCAAAGCTAAAAGCTTTTAAAAGGCATATAACGGTTGAACAATTGAATAAAGGACTAAATCGTCAGGGGAGTCCTGACCCCCTCCCCCCCCCCCCCCCCCCTTTCGGTTTCTGGAAGAAAATCACACCAATATTCCACTCTTGATATTAGAATTTTCAAGAGCTGAATCATAGTTCTAAACGGCACCAAATTGGCACTGTTTGCCCTGCAAAACACCGAACCCCACACCAAAGGGGCCGTATTCTTGAAAAACTGACCCCCTCCCCCTTCAAATAATCCTAGATCCGCCCCTGTATATGGCAGTTGTAAGGTGTGTTATCAGTGTAGGCATGTTAAGATATTTTAGATTTCAAAAACCGAGCACCCCGCCCCCCTAGCCTCTGTCCCACCCTGGTGTTTACAAACTGAACCAATTCTCTAACTACTCCTTCCAATATATTATAACAGCCCTCCACCGCCATCCACCTATACACACGGGTGCACGCACGCAGACACATTTATAAAAGAACCCTAAGCATATACAGATCTATTACGTACATATATAAAATACAAGTCGCAGTATGGCCTGGTGGACACGTATTGAAAAACCGGTTCACTGAAAAAAAAAAAAAGTCTACACAGTATGTAGGGCATCAGAGGCGAGAGCCTATCAATGTCATGTGGGGCGTTTTAGGTGAGAAGCCAGGTGAGGCAGCGCTATTTTCCGTTGCTTTCAGTTGCTTTGCTAGTTCATAGTGCACTCATTCACTATAATAAGGGCGGTTACCTGTGTTTTTTTTCCTCAGTGACAGCAAAAAAATGTATAACAGGTGAATTACACCAAGGTTTGTGACCATAGTGAGTGTTAACTATGCCACTACTGAGTGATATTCTTATCTTCTGCCGCTACTGTGCCATCGTTCTTCTCGACTGGTTACTCCGTGTCGGCCTGGGGCGTCGCTTTACGCCGCTCACAGAGGACAGCCTGCTCCAAGATCTGTCTCTTAACGACCGACGTCTTCTGTTGTCCGACAGTCTCACTGGGCGCTGGTGGTACCAGGGGTTCACTCAAATGTTGAAATGTTACCGTGAAGATGACACCTGCTCGGTGGCTGGGAGGCTTGGAATAGAAAGGAGATTGAAGGAGGTAATAAAAAACAGACTTGCTATATCAAGACGACTTCCCACTGTGGATTTGACCAAGGTGAGTGTTTAGAGTCTGATACTACCACTCGTACCACTATACGAAGCTTTAAAATTGACCCAGAACTTAGTCTGCACGATGCTACATAAAGGTGTTTCATTAATCATTGGACCCATTCAGATTGAGAAGAGATGAGTGCTAGCTAGGCAGCGATCTTAATATGGCGGACCTACATGAAAGGAGGACTGCTTAATCCTGTAATGGTCTCTCCGCCTCTCACACGCCTTCCCACGCGTCGTCTCTGAGGAGCACAGTAAATAAATCTTGGCTCAATTCAACCGGCCGAGATTCAACGCGTGGAAGACGTGTGAGAGGCGGAGTAAACATTACAGGACTAAGCGGTCTTCCTTTCATGTAGGTCCGCCATATTTTGGTCGCGGTCTAGCTAGCACTCGGCTCTTCTCGATCTGAATGGTCCCATTGTTTTTTATGTAAACCATGCACTTGATATTCATGTCAATTTTTGAAATGCAACCTTTTTTCTGTCATTTAAACAGTAAATGCAATTTTGACAAGACACAATCACAATAACTTAAATCCGCAATTAATAGCAATTCAACCGCTTAAGATTTCAACATGTACATTGCCGTTTTTAAGTGCCCTGTCAAGGAGCCTATTTTCATCATTGGGCCAATGCGGACGGGAACAACGTTTCTGCAGAACTTGCTGTACCAGGACCCGCGGAACACTACGCCACTCTTTTACGAGTTGATGTGCCCCGTGGAGGAGAACACAGACGCTGTGAAGGCTGGGAAAGATCCGCGTGTTCTCATGCTCAGTTCCTTACTAGGTATATAATTGATGGATTTATTTTTATTAGTTGAAACTACAAAAACCCAACATTTTTTTTGGTATTACAAAACTTTCCCCAGTGAAAAAGTGTCTCATTTAACGTTCCCTTACGGTTCTCATTCCATTCTAATGTTGTTCTGTTCTGTTGGCAATGGATCACCAGTTGTATGTTTTTTTAGAACCATCCCTTAGACCCTTTCTCTTTCTCACACTCACACGCACGCACACACGCACAAACACACACACACACACACACACACACACGGAGAGAGAAAGAGAGACAGACAGAGAGGGAGAGAGAGGAGGAGGGGAAAGACACTGCTCAAATTATTTATTTCTTTAAAATTCAGATCCCGCATACAGACGTAAGCGACTGCTTAAAAACCATCACTACGTCCAGGCCAAGAGTCCTCACGAGTGTCTCCATTTGTTCAACAATATGGGAATATTTAAGTTTTACCAAGGGGTAAGCAGTAACACTGGGCCATATAGAGACTGGGTGCGCGCTCGAACCAAGGAAGAGATGGTGGAAGCCTATCGTTTCCATCGTTTGCAACTTCAGCTCATTCTTTTAGCGAGAAGTAGGTGTAGGAATGTGGTCGTTATAGACAAAAATAAATAAACAAATAAATGAAAATATGAAGGATTTACTTTTCAAATTTTAGTTTCAGAACATTATAGAATTTAATGAACTAATTTTCCTTGGATTTCTTTTGTCGTATTGATATAAAGAAATTCTATGCATATTTATATTTAACTTTATATTAATATTTAAAATTACTTTGATTTTTGAGCAAAATCGCTTTGAAAATAATTTCAACTTCAGCATCTTTTATTAGACTCAGCAAGCCATGACCAACACGTCATTCTAAAAGATTCCATGCATGGGCTGTACCTGGACGCAATCCTGGCGGTGTATCCGGACGCAATGTTCATTCACACCTACCGCAATCCATGCAAATCGCTCGCCTCTGTGTGCTCAATACTCCAGCAACTCACATCTTGTGCCTACGCCCTCAAAGATATAGGTAGGGGCGTGTCCTTAAGCCTGATCTTTACTTCTAAAATATGCTAACTTTAATAATCTGTTAATGATTTCTGATTGCGTTTTAGTTGTCTGTGTTCATATTTTAGGAAGAGACGTCCTAGACAATCCCCTGTTTCACGCGGGGAACGAAATCCTAGAATTCAGAAAGAACCACCCTCATCAAGAACACAGATTCGTCGATATTGACTACGAACTTCTAGTTAGATCGCCCATGGATACGGTGCGACAGATTTATGATAAGTTTGGGCTCGATCTCAGCGAGCAAGCTGAAGCGAAGATGAAGGAGTATATAAAAGAAAATCCCCAAAATAAATATGGCCGTCACCATTACGACTTGGAGACGTACGGGTTGAAGGAGGAGGAAATATTTGAGAAATTTCGAGATTATATTGAATATTTTAACATTCAGTGCTAACTTCATAACAGAATAATATAAACTACTGATATGTCTTAATTAGAAACATTGTACGCGAGGAATTAGATTTTGCAGCGTTTGGGCCCACTTTACATTTCTTATGGGTACTTCTTTCAATATACATTAATTGAATCAGCAAAGAGACAAGTTTTAACCTCAAAAGTGCAGGGTGTCACCGTCATTCATGATTTCGAAACTCCTGAAAAACTTTCACGGCTATCAAACACAACTCGAGCCTCGCGCATGCGGCCTGTAACGTGATTTGGCAGATTTTCTTCTTCATATTTCTTGACTTCAAAATGTAACGCCACTGATTTCAAAGCAAATTCAAAATAAGTACGTTGTACGATGTGAAATTGTCCCCACACCAAGGAGACAAGGTTCTGTTTTAAACAATCCTAGATCCGACCCTGTATGTGGCAGTCGTAAGGTGTGTTATCAGTGTAGGCACGTTAAGATATTTTAGATTTCAAAAACCGAGCACCCCGCCCCCCTCGCCTCTGTCCCAGCCTGGTGTTTTCAATCTGAACAAATTCTCGTACTACTCCTTCCAGTATATTTTAACAACCCTCCACCTCCATCCACCTATACACACGGGTGAATGCACATTTATGAAAGAACACTATGCAGATCTATTACGTAAATGTATGAAATACAAGTCGCAGTATGGCCTGGTAGACACTATTGAAAAACCGGTTCACTGAAAAAAAGTAGTCCATACAACTATGTAAGAAAACGGAGGCGAGAGTTTATAAATATTAAATAAGGCGTGTGAGGTAAGAAGCTTTCAGTTGCTAAAATGATAGTTCAACAGTTCACTCAGTCATCGCGTTCCCACTTGTAAGGGCGGTTACCTGAGTTTTTACCTTCAGTAACAGCAAAAATATATAAGAGGTATATATGACCATAGTGAGTGTAAACCATGGCTCTACTGAGCGATATTCTAATCTTCTGTCGCTACTGTGCCATCGTTCTTCGCGACTGGTTACTCCATGTCGTCCTGGGGCGTCGCTTTACGCCGCTCACAGAGGACAGCCTGCTCCGAGATCTGTCTCTTAACGACCGGCGTCTGCTGTTGTCCGACAGTCTTACTGGGCGCTGGTGGTACCAGGGGTGCATTCAACTGTTGAAATGCTACCGTGAAGATGACACCTGCTCGGTGGCTGGAAGGCTGGGAATAGAAAGAAGATTGAAGGAGGTAATGAAGAACAGACTTGCTATATCAAGACGACTACCGACTGTGGATTTGACCAAGGTGAGTGTTTAGAGCTACCACACCTACCACTATACGAAGCTTTAAAATTAACCCAGAACTTAGTCTGCACGATGCTACATAAATGTTTTTTCATGGCTCATTGTTTTTATGTAAACCATGCACTTTATTCTCGCGTTGCTTATTGAAATGCAATATTTTTCTGACACTTAAACAGTAAAAGCAATTTTGACAAGACACAATCACAATAACTTGAATCCGCAATTAATAGCATTTCAACCACTTAGGAGTTCAACATGTATATTGTCGTTTTTAAAGTGCCCTATCAAGGAGCCTATTTTCATCATTGGGCCAGCGCGGACGGGGACAACGTTTCTGCAGAACTTGCTGTACCAGGACCCGCGGAACACTTCGCCACTCTTCTACGAGTTGATGTGCCCCGTGGAGGAGAACGCGGACGCCATGAACGCTGGGAAAGATCCGCGTGTTCTCATGTCCAGTTTCTTTCTAGGTAATATAATTGATGTATTTATTTTATGGGCGTTCAGTGGACCGTATGGACCGTAATAAGACTTTGCCGAGGCAATGGATTAATTGGATTACCAGTTTTATGTTTTTGAAAACAATCTCTCATGCTCTTTCCCCTTACACACACACACACACACACACACACACACACACACACAGTCGCAGAGAGAGAGAGAGAGAGAGAGAGAGAGAGAGAGAGAGAGAGTGACGAGAGGGAGAGGGAGAGAGAGGGGGAAGTAAGAGAGGGTTCTTCAATTTATTATTATATATATATACATGTATATATATAAATATTTCAGATGCCACGTACAAAGGTAATCCACTGCTTAAAAACATTCACTTCGTCCAGGCCATGAGTCCTCATGCGTGTCACCCTTTGCTCGACAATATGGGGATATTTAAGTTTTACCAGGGGATAAGCGGTAACGCTGGACCATACAGAGACTGGGTGCGCGCTCGAACCAAGGAAGAGATGGTGGAAGCCTATCGTTTCCATCGTTTGCAACTTCAGCTTATTCTTTTAGCAAGAGGTAGGTGTAGGAATGTGGTCGTTATAGACATGATAAAAGGATTCACCTTTATCGCCTCTCCATTTCAAAATTTAGAGTCAGAACATAATAGAATTTAATCGTTTCAAATTGTTTCCTTTTCCTTTGGTTGTTTTTGATCGCATTCAAAACAGATCTAACAGATCCGCTGATTAAATATGGCTACCACTAAAAAAGCTTGCCGCTTAATTCCCGATTAGACATTGAATAGATTCCCCATGGGATTCTTCAACAAACATTAAAATTCTGGTATTAATTAGTCATACCTGATCCGCGGATCTGTTAGTCCGCTGTTCTGAATGCGCTCTTTGTCGTATTATCATAAAGAAATTCTATTTATATTAATATTTAAATTAATATTCATATATTTAATGTTATTTTGATTTTCGGTAGAATCGCATTGAAACGCATTTCAACATCCACATCTTTTATTAGACTCAGCAGACCATGAGCAACACGTCATTCTGAAAGATTCCATTCACGGGGTGTACCTGGACGCAATCCTGGCGGTGTATCCGGACGCAATGTTTATCCACACCTACCGCAATCCATGCAAATCGCTTGCCTCCGTGTGCTCAGTGGTGCAACACTTCACCTTTTGTGCCTACGACCCCAAAGATATAGGTAGGGGCTTGTTCTTAAGCCTCTTCTTTACTTCTGAAATACGCTAACTTTTGATATATGCTAACCTTTGCAATAATAATCTGATGAGATTCTTTTCCGACCTTTAAAATTATAAAATTGTTTTAGTTTTTGTTGTTTGTTTGTTTCATGAGCCTGTTAATGTAAATAACGTATGCTTGTCTTGTCAACGATTTCTGATTGGGTTTTAGTTATCTGTTTTCATATTTTAGGAAGAGACGCACTAGACAACCCCGTATTTCACGCGGGGAACGAAATCCTAGAATTCAGAAAGAACCACCCTGATCAAGAACACAGATTCGTCGATATAGACTACGAACATCTTGTGAGAGCGCCCATAGATACAGTGAGGCAGATTTATGATAAGTTTGGGCTCGATCTCAGCGAGCAAGCTGAAGCGAAGATGAAGGAGTACTTAAAAGAAAATTCCCAAAACAAATATGGTCGTCACCATTACGACTTGGAGACGTACGGGTTGAATGAGGAGGAAATATTTGAGAAATTTCGAGATTATATTGAATATTTTAACATTCAGTGCTAACTTCATAACATGTAAATATATAACCTACTGAAATGTCTTAATTTTAAATATTTAGAACAAAAACACTCAAAAACGGAGAAAAGCATTGAACTATTAATAGGATTGCACATGGAAGCTCACAGTGGCGAGATAATGCGTTGGCATCAGATCACGTGGGCGTTGACGCACGCTTACACGGTTTGCCGAGAGGTTAAATTAAATCATAAGGAAACATTTTCGTTTCTTATTTCATTTTGGCTGAATATAACAAGATTCCAGTGACGCTTGCTTTAACTTCAACCTGTTCGAAAAGCTGTCGGACTTGGGTCACTAGTATATTATTGCTTTAATTTCGAACACTGTTAAATACGTTAAAAATAAACAAATAAAGCAAATATGTGAGGCTCGAAACTTGCGTTAGACGTTAAGACTGGGTGTCCATACCTAGACCAATCTAACAGGATCAATCCATCTCCGAGGGGTTTCTCACTAAATTGCTTTCAGCTTAAGCAGCTTAGATGTCTGGCACGCCTACTGAACCTGCTAAACGATAATTTAAAATTACCCCTTGCAGCTTCAGTAGGCGTGACAGCCATCTCAGCCGTTTGAATTGATTGCAATTTAGGGAGAATCCCCTCGGAGATAGATCGACCCACAGTTAGTACGATGGGGTCCGGTGCTTGGTGTTCTATCCGAGGACAAATCAGAAAAAGGTCATTTGAAGATTTGATACACCCCTTTATTATTTTCAATGAACAAGAGTATTTACACTTTTTACAATACACATGTACAGCCATGATAACTTTGCTTGGGAGTTGAACAGTTCTGTCCGTTTCTTTATACAGGGAGCAATAGGGCCTATAATTAATATATACATATTTACAATTGCCAGCACCGCTGAACTAGAGAACGTCTTCATTGTGACAATGACACTCAAAATAGCAAAGTATTCACGTGACTTGCTGCAGTCTTAGAGCTCGTCACGGACTCGGCTGGCAAAACATGTTTCACTTCCCCGACATCAACCGACTTCCCCGACACGGAGCTGTTGGATCAGCCATCACCTTTGAACTGGTCAAGGTCTTGGAAGACCAATAGCTCATATTGCACTTTCACCGTTGATCACGAAAGGAGATGGCCTGAGTTCGTTTTTACGATCTGGTGAAGCACTGTGAACAAAATAAATAAATAAAATAAATCATTTGATATATTAATAAAGATTGGAATATTTTCATGAAAATTAGAGGAAGTGAATAAGAAGATTGTTTTCATTTACCATAAGATAAAAACTGTCAATGTTTCAATACTTAATATTCTTACCTGCTTAAAGCATCTTGGCAATGCTTTAACGATCCTTTTCTTGAATCTTTTCAAAAAGGATTTTCTTTTCTTGCCGATGTTGACGCCCTCCAAGTTGTCTTTATGAGCGTAATCATCTAGAACGAATAATTGTTTTCAAGTTTATTGTCTCTTCATGCTCATAAACCATGAAATTAAATTATACCAAATTTTGAAAATATGCTGTTCTGCCTCCACAGAAACCACTGGCCAATATGTGATTTGTATGACTAAGATGACATTTAAAATTAGACCCTATCTATTGCCTTTGAAAATTGGATAAGTAGATTGACGGAAAAAGAAGAAGAAGAAAAAAAGACAGAAAATGTGTGGAAGATTCTTTACCCTACCTGGCCATATGAGGGGGTAGTTTGTTGAGGAAGAGGACCTTGGTGGCCACCTCAGGGCCGGGCAGATCCTCCAAGCGCCACAACACCGGCCTGCCAATCATAGGGACCCAAAACATCCCGGCACACGCCGTTCCAGATGTCACATCAATCACACGGGCGAAGGCGTGTCTTGGACGGTCTAGAGGACACGCCCACTGAGAACACGCCCACATCGCCTCCTCGCTGTGATTATACCCTAAAATGGAAAACAAGAGAAGATAATATATAAGAATGGGGGGTGTAAAAGATGTTTTATTCTAAATGTTTCACACCAATTGATAGATATCTGTCATTTTGGTTACCAAATGATGGACAGAATGAATCTAATACATTTGATATAGTTTCTTTAAATGATTCCGTAGTCTAAATGAGAAAAAATGTTATTGTCAACAAGCCTCATCAAGAATATTTTGAACAAGAGCGATGAAAAAATAAATGCAATAATGAAAGGATGAGGGAATGCATTTCACTCTGGACAGTGTAGTGGATAGGCTCAGAACAGATACTTACCACCACTTTCTACTTCTACTACAGCTTTTCCACTTTCACTGAACATTATTATAGAAAACAATTGTGAAATATCTCGATACGAAATCTGAAAAAAAGAATATACCTACGTTACTAAAAGAAATATTGGTTAAAAAGTAATTACCTATCTAGGATAAGTGGTCGAAATGAAGCTGACAGACGTACATTTGTTGGAATTAAGAATTTTCCGTTTATTTTCTTCTTTTGAATCAAAGACAAACCAAACACAGCAAATCAAGTTTAACAAAAGCATGGAAAATGGCAAAGTATAGTTTTTAAACAACCTTTTGTCTTTTCGATTATAAGAGTAAAAATTGTGTCCTACTCACCGATTCGCAAATTGCGCAATTCTGAGTTACGCTGGTTGCTACTCTCCTGTTCTGGTCACTGATTGGTTCATGTCACAATGCGGCTTACGTCACAGTATACCGACGTCACAAAGTTGCAGTCGACGTCATAGTTTGGTCTCTCTAACGTATTGCAATAATGATTTTGCTGATTGTTCGATCCCAGATCAAACTTTTCTTTCATTGTGCTAGTATGTATAAATCTTCTCAATGAACTTCATTTTGTTTATTGTTTCATTAACACATTAAAATACGCACAAAAATATTAATTTTACGAAATAAAATGAAACAGCCTTTTTAAATCTTAATGACGAATTTATAATTATCGGAAGAAGGATGACAGCAACATTATTCGTGCGTTGTTTTAATTCTTTATATATTTTTCCACCTATTTGTCATAGCCCGTGGGAGACCGCCCTGATGCCGTTACTGTATATATAAAAAAAGAAACAAGCTTAGTTCATTTCTGCAAGGAATTTTTTCATGTTACGTTCTTTAGTTTTTGAGCTAACTTAGACTGCAAAACTTGGAGAATTCTAAATCTTTGAAAACACAGTGTAGTCGTCTAAGATTTTTATAAGTGTTTGCTCAGACAGATTGTTATGTATTTCGCGTTAATTTTGTTCACAGCAGAGGTTAGTGAAGATTGTGTTAGGTGTGACCTGTGTGATATCATGGATTCAGGTGTGGCACAGCTAACACAATGCGCTGATACGTTGCCTATAATGCTTTTTGGCTAATCTACAATGCATAGTGCTTGTTTGAGAAATAACCAGAAAAGTGAGGTATTTTTGAATATTTTTATTTTCTGTAACATGTGGAGTTGCTCGTTCATCCAGAAACAATGAAAATATGTACAATGAAAATATACATGCAGTAAAATCCTGCCTAGATCATATAGTCATCACTTCCAATAATGCCACTGTGAACTTCCACTGAGGAAATGGTTGACCAGAAATACAGAATCAGAAATTGTAATACTTTCAACATGATAGAAATACCATTCTTCAAAGAGAAAAATGCATTTTCAGAAAGACCATATGTTTGCATCTATGAGTGAACTGCAAATATAGTTTAAGGTATTTTGTCCAAAATTCAGTACAAACGTAGTTTATTGTACCAAATAATCTGGACATGTTCGCCTGAAGACAAACACTCCACAGAAACCACTGGCCAGAAATCTATGCTTTATAAGCACCAAGGTGTTGATCTTTGCATTTTAATCTTTTTCTTCTCTTTCTTTTATTTTTTTTTATCAAAAATAAAAAAGATTATACAACAATGATATAATCTTAACATAACCATAAAAATGTTTTAAAGCATCTGTTTCATTACAAATGTGAATGCTCTTTTCCAAAAGATAAAAATGAAAAGAAGACTTTTCATTTTTAAATCTGCTTCCACCTTTTTGCTTTGAGATCAATGGACTGTGGTTTTGGTTGACTTAAAAGAAAAAAAATCTACAAAAATCTACAAATTACTAGTATTATAACAAAATGCATACTCTGCCTCATTGATCATTAAGTGTAATCTTGCACCTGCATTAGAAAAAATCATTGCAAATTTTCAGACAAAACAACTATTTGATACTCTCCATTTCTTCAGCTGAATTCAAGTATTTGGAGCAATTGTCAAGACAATGCGATACCATTAACTGTAAGCTGCTGTCCCTGCTACATAGTGCTTGTACCTTGAACATCTCTTAAAACAATTCTCAAATTTGCATTTCAGGTGAATTCAGTTTGTCACTGGAGTTAACTCTAGTGAAAAAAAAAATCTTGTTCTTACATTTGAGTATATTACTGCCTTTTTTTATGTGTTCTGTCATATAAAATCCACAAAGTATTGAAATTCTATACCACAGCAGATAGCACCTTCAAAATCAATGAGCTGCTGTCATTATGAAAATAAAATATTATAACCAGAAACTATTCAAATTTAAAATCTTACTGGCATTGTTCTGTCTAAGACTAGCAGCATTATTCCAAGCTCAAATTGCCCTAGTTACTGACTGGAAGAAGCAGCAGCAGAGGGGACACCTGTGCCTACATCAGCTGCCGGTGGGGATCCTCTTGGCTGGGAGCTGGTAGAAGTAGACACTGCTAACATCTGGTGAGCAGGAGAGGAAACTGCTGATAACCGAGTTGGAGTAGACACTGCTGACATCTGGTGAGCAGGAGAGGAAACTGCTGATAACTGAGTTGGAGTAGATACTGCTGACACCTGGCGACTAGATGTTGGCGGTAAAGGTTTGGTGAACATTTGGAGTGGCCTTCTGAACCCTTTAAAAATATAATAGAAATGATACCATAAAATGTACTTTTCACAAACAATAAAGAGACAAAGAACATGAAATATTTTGGAAAACAAGACAATGCAATAGCCATCACCCTATGAACTTTGAATGAACAACGTATTTACTATGCATTATACGTATTTACTGTGATGAACATGAAACCGACTTTGATGTCATGAGCTATGTATGGACTATCATGAATTTAGCTGAACTCCGCTGACTTGATGTACCTTTAGACTTGTTAAAAGGGACTGCGATGAGTTCACACTTGGAGAAGCCCACCTCCTTGGACAGCAGATACTCTGTGAACTGGTCTGGCCTGAACTGAATACTGCAGAACGCCTGGTAGATCTCCTCCTGAAGGTACGGAAAACAGCATTGGAAAATAATATTGAAACGTCATTTAAAATCAAAAGTTCATAAGTAGCAAAATCACTCATCTTATATCACAAATTAAAAAGGGACGTGGAGAAATATCAGGCCCGTAGCCAGGGGGGGTTCGAAAGAACTGCCCTTTTTGTCAGAAAAAGGTCCATTCTAGGTACAATTTGATCTAGGTACACAAAAGTTTCATTATAGAAGGTCCACTTTTTCAGTAAAAGAACTCCCCTTTAGAATTTGCTGGCTACATGCCTGAATATATTTCCTGGATAAAGGCTTTTCATCTGGATTGTCTCATTCCCTTCTGAAGATTTCTAGACAGAAATTGAATTCTTGGAGGTCAACATCTTTAACATTATCTAGCACTTGATTGAAAAAAAATTACTGCTTTTTTCATCATGTATTATGTTTCAGATTTCACCTCTGACAATGCCTGGCAAAGTGTATGATATTAATTAATAAGGACTGTTCAGATTTTACAATGTTCTTGAATGGAAGCGAATATTAAGTAACAGGTCACTTCTGGTCAAAGGTCACTACTGGGGTCAAAGGTTACTCACTGTTAATTTCTTCTTCTTTTTATAAGAGGCCCAGGACTGCGGCTCTAAGATTAGGATTCCACCGGGACGCAGCTGACGGAACATGCGTTTGAATGCACGTTTTAACCCGTCATCGCCACTGTTCAGATGCATCCACTTGGTGAGACTGAGGCCGAGGATGACGTCGTATTCTTCCCGCTGTAGATCTAGTAGGGCGTCGTTCTCGAGTACGTAGTTACCCTGGAAATATAACAAGGCAGCAAAGCTGTCAAATGTACAGACAAAAAACAGAAAATAAAGATGCAAAAAAGGTCATTTTGTTAATTTTGATGCAATAATAAATAATGCTTATAATAGCACTATCAGTCAACACTGAATTTTATAATCATGCACAACAGGTAAAATGGTCAATAACATGAGCGGACCCAGAGATATTCTCTGACAGTATTCCAAAGTATCTATTTTGATCCATCCTCCATTTTGATGGTCTTCCAACAGAAGAAAAAATAGATACCAGGCAATATAAACTTAATAACCTGACTGTCTTCCGGAAGTCCCAGAAGATGGTCTCAATCTACCCTTTCAATAAGATTACAGTTTCAGGACCATGAGAGTTCAAATTCACATGATGTAAGTCTCAATATTTGAACAAGGCAGCAAAGCTGTCAAATGTACAGACAAAAAACAGAAAATAAAGATGCAAAAAAGGTCATTTTGTCAATTTTGATGCAATAATAAATAATGCTTATAATAGCACTGTCAGTCAACACTGAATTTTAATCTTGTACAACGGGTAACATAGTCAATAACA
This sequence comes from Lingula anatina, assembly GCF_051362555.1. NCBI lineage: Eukaryota > Metazoa > Brachiopoda > Lingulata > Lingulida > Lingulidae > Lingula > Lingula anatina. Next base: position 2,423,192 of record NC_141775.1, on the reverse strand, counting down.
GGAGCAGACCCAGAGATATTTTCTGACAGTATTCCAAAGTATCTATGTTGATCCATCCTCCATTTTGATGGTCTTCCAACAGAAAAAAATAGATACCAGTCAATATAAACTTAATAACCTGACTGTCTTCCGGAAGACCCAGAAGATGGTCTCAATCCACCCCTTCAATAAGATTACAGTTTCAGGACCATGAGAGTTCAAATTCACATTATGAAAGTCTCAATATTTGAAAAATGATGACAGTGCATAAAATAATATTACATAATGTTTAAAGACATAAAAAACAATACAACTGCTTATGTAGAAATACAGAAAATGTGCAGAGCCCCAGGCAGATGAGAGTTAAAAGTCACAAATGCAAGTGTTTGAGAAAAAATTATAAAGGAAAACAACAAAACTAGAAAAGCACTTTGAGAGTGCAGACCTCTGCCAAGGCAGCAATTGTTGATTATTATTGATAATTGATTGATTATTGATCCAGACCACCACCAAAAATTAATCATTGTCCTCTTTGGCCCACTTCCGACAGTTCCTGAAAATTTCTGCAAAATTGGTCCATAACTTTTTGTGTTATGTGGATGACAGACAAACAGGGGTGAAAATATAACCCCCTTGGCAGAGCTTGAGGTAAATATAATTCCAATGAAGATGCTATTCAAACTTTTAATCTTCCAGTTTGATATATATATATATATATATATATATATATATATATATATATATATATATAACTTATTTGCAATATTAAACAAAATTTACCTGCATAATTATCACTGCTTCCTTATTATTAATCTAGCAGAGAGCTTTACCTTTGGGAGTTTACAGGGAAATATCAACAAGTGTGCTTTACGTAATCTCATTTAATGGCCTATTAAAGCAAATGACTTTATAACTCTGAAATTAATCTAGTGATACCCAAGGGTAATTTACAGACTGACCCACTCAAAGGTCTTTAGGCCCATAAGTCACACCTTAAGAAAAGCACAAAACCATAATGCCCAAAATAGGAGACTACCAATCCTGAAGCAATAAAACATTATGTTTAACTGCACAGTAACATCAACTTATGCACAACAGGTAACACAGACGAAAGTAAAAGCATAATGCTCCAGGCCCATCAGAGTTCAAGTTTATACTTAGAAAGTGCCAGAATGAGAAAAATGAAAATTTCACAAAAAATGCATAAATACAATAAACATGATAATCCAATAGAGCTGGTTTTCTCATGAGCTGAAGGCCAATCCTAAAAATCGTACTTGTAAGTTTAAAATTATAATAAGTAGCACAGTTTTCTTTTCATAATGTTTGCAGTAGCAGTGCAAAAAGATTGTTGTCAATTTTGATGTAACATTACATAATAAATTAGAGAATAATTATCACCAATTTTTGTTTATTGACTATAAATAGGATGGACATGTAGAAAATATGATTACCGTTTGGCTTCATGTCCATGGGAGCTCCGAGTCCCACAATGAATATGCCAAAAAGATATTGAATATTACACTAAAATGTATAACTTCCAGAAAAAGAAGCCAATTAGACTGCTTTTCTAACTCAGGCTGCATTTTAGTCCTGTGTTTCTTTTTTGAAAGTTTGACAGTCATAAGTAACACGGTTTTCCCATAATGGTCATCAAGGCAGCAGCACCAAAAATTGTGTTTTCTTCTATTTTGATGCAACATTACATAATGCTTAACAGCATACTGACCATCGATTTTTAATAATAAAATATAAGTGTCATGGATTTTCACAAAATGTGACTAGCATGGGTCTTCAAGCCCGTGGAGGTTCTAAGTCACACCTTGGAAATGCCAATATGTGAAAAATTAAATTTTCACAAAAAACTGTTTAATTGCCAGAAAAATTTACCAAACAGACTGCATTGCCTACTGAAGCTGTATTTTAGTCCCATGTTTCTTTCCTGTAATTTTGAGAACAGTAAGTGACATGATTTTCCTTAAATGGTCATCATGGGAGCACTGCCCAAAATAGGGGTTTCTTCAAATTTTGATGCAATATTACATAATGTTTTACAGCATAATGACCATCAATTTTTAATCATAAAATATTAGTATCATGGTTATTCAGAAAATGTAACTAGCAAAAGTCTTCAGGCCCATGGAACTTCAAAGTCACATATTGAAAATGCCAAAATGTAAACAAGACAGCACTGTTCTGAAATGGGTTTATTTCCATTTTTAACACTTTTTTAACATAAAACAAAATAAACAGTTTACTGCCATTTTTATATGACCAATGAAGAAAATTGATGAGATGGGAAAAGTATCAATAGAACAGTGTTAAATGTCCAACTTCCTCCATTCTGAGATTCTGAACATAGTGGATGAATGCATCTGACAAACTGCAATGATATGAGTTTATTTCCATTTTTGACACTTTATTACACAATACATGATAACAAGTTTACCATCATTTTTACAAAATCAACTAACAATGTTGTAAAGATGCAGGAAATGTCAAACAAACACTTTTACGTATCTTATTAGTTCAATAATGAGACTGTTAACATGCCTAAGAATTGAATGTGAGGAAATGTGAAAAAACAGCATAACTTCTAAAATAATGGACTGATTATGCTGATTTTCAAACTCAACCTGCGTTTTAGTAAGATTGGCCCCTCCTGTGAGTATAATGACAATTGGCCAATCTGTTTTTCTTATATTGTGTTAAAGGTGTTGCATATATACTGAAAAAAGTAAAAAAACAGCATAAATTCCCTATATGTGACCCGATCGTGCTGATTTTCGAACTTGACCTGCGTATTATGAATATTTATCAGTTCTGTAAGTTTCAAGCCAAAAGGTAAAATGGTTTTCCACTTATCGTGTTATCGGTGCTGCATATATGCTGAAAAAATAGAAAAAATAGCCTAAATTCACTAAAAATGACCCAATCACGCTGATTTTCGAACTTGACCTGCGTATTAAGTATATTCATCAGTTCTGTAAGTTTCAAGCCAAAAAGTAAAATGGTTTTCCACTTATGGTGTTATCGGTGCTGCATATATGCTGAAAAAAGTGAAAAAACAGCATAAATTCCCTATAAGTGACCCAATCATGCTGATTTTCGAACTTGACCTGCGTATTATGAATATTCATCAGTTCTGAAAGTTTCAAGTCAAAAGGTAAAATGGTTTTCCACTTATCGTGTTATCGGTGCTGTATATATGCTGAAAAAAGTGAAAAAACAGCATAAATTCCCTAAAAGTCACCCGATCATGCTGATTTTCGAACTTGACCTGCGTATTATGAATATTCATCAGTTCTGCAAGTTTCAAGTCAAAAGGTAAAATGGTTTTCCACTTATTGTGTTATCGGTAAAAGTGCACGGCGACGGCGACGGCGACGGCGACGACAGCGACGACGACGACAGACGCAGATGATGGCTATATGTACAGACACATCTGTGTCTGTACATAAAAAGTTCAATGAACTTGGACATCAAAGTTTAAAACTTCAGATTCAACACAAATGCTGGCAAATGTGAAGAATTTGCAATTCAGTGCTAAGTCGCATAATACACACAATGTTTATATGAGATGAAGTTTTTTGTCTTTGTTTTCTGATGAGGTAGCTAGGGTCAAGGTTAGTTCATGTAATAGTTGTATCCATTAATAATTGCCTAAGTCAATTTTCGCAGGTAGTTTGTGCACTGAGTATAAATGAATAAAACTAAATAGTCAATAATGAAACAATTATCCACGATAACTGACCTGTTTAAACATGATATTTTGAGGAAACCTCGGAGCCTCTTCTTCAGGTAAGGGTGGTGCTGTCAGCGGACCATAACACCTAGGCATTGAGACGGGATAACTGTGAATGGAGAGAAAACTGTTAGAGTCAAGGGATAACTTTGAATAGAGAGAAAACTGTTAGAGTCAAGGGATAACTGTGAATGGAGAGAAAACTGTTAGAGTCAAGGGATAACTGTGAATGGAGAGAAAACTGTCAGAGTCAAGGGATAACTGTGAATGGAGAGAAAACTGTTAGAGTCAAGGGATAACTGTGAATGGAGAGAAAACTGTTAGAGTCAAGGGATAACTGTGAATGGAGAGAAAACTGTTAGAGTCAAGGGATAACTGTGAATGGAGAGAAAACTGTTAGAGTCAAGGGATGGCTTTAGTTAAATACACCAGGCAAGAAGCCAATGCACTGCCAAGCGCTTTGAAAATTCCTTTTGCCCATATGTGATCTAGTCCATGTTTGAACCTACTGTAAAAAAGTCAGATCATGGAGTAAGTTTATATGGGTGAACTGAAGGGACAGCATAATGACCAATATATATATTTTTTAATATAACAGGCATCAATGATTTTGAAAAACAATGCCTAGTTTAGAGTTCACATGCCAGCACACATCGGGTCCTGCTCAGTAGTAGACACAGACAATGGGCATTTCTAACATTTCATGACAGTCTCTCATTATTATTAATTCTACCAGGAACAATAAATATTGAACTTGACAACTCCCATCTTTACAGCAGGATGTTAATACAGACATTTAGAAAAAAAAGGAAATATAGGATTAAAAATTTGGAGAAAAAAGGAATTAATTTTAAAGTTTAAGTATAACAAAAATATTTTATAAAAGATGCCCTTCCAACACTCCTACACACATTGTGGCCCAACAGGTCTTTATACAAAGGCAGCAAATCACACAATATCATTACAACAAAATGCTTCTTACATTAATTTTTTCATGACCAATTTTTTGTTGCTTGTTAAAATGGAAGTATTTGCACATAATGCTTTATTACATGATATATCAATACTTTTTTTTTGGTCAACTACCATGGTCAACTGACTAACAGGCTGCAAATATCAATTTATAAATAGTAATCCGAGAGAAAATAACCTCTATACAAGAGGCCTCACCTGCTAGCATCCAGCTCCTCCTCCAGAATAAAATTCTTAATGTTTCTCCTCGCTGCTGCAATCAGTTTAGAATCAATGTCCAATCCCACAATCCTCCTTGGTTCAAATTCTTTGGCAATTTGCAACGTCACCAGTCCTACGTTGCAGCCAATATCTAGGACATCTTTCCCCTCAAACCACTCCTTTATAAAAACTTTCAGACGGAAATCTTCCTCCATGTTCGGGTTTCTATACCCATAGTACCTGTTGTAATTCCCATGAATAAATTTGGGGTTTTTCTTGTGAAAATGTGTCCCCTGCTTGCCATCCTGTTTCTTGGGTTTGCTTTTGTGTATCTTCCCACTTCCTCCACTGCTGGAGAGTGGATCGGTCTGTTGTTTTTCACTGGGCATTGTTTCTGAGGTTAGAATACTTCGTGTAACTGTCGCACTGGCTGATGGTTTCCGACTGTGTTGCCGGCTATGTTGTGGAATCACTGGAGAAACAATTTCATCGTTAACCTTGCGCATCGCAGTTATCATTTCTTCACTGGTATCTATTGTCAAAGGTGTGGTAGCAACACTGCTACTGCTGCTTTTATCCTCTTCTTTCTTCCTTCCTTCATCTGTCTTATTCTTTTTATTTTTAACATGATGATTTCTCTTCTTTTTCTTTGCACTATTTGATTTCATCTCCCCGTCATTTTGCTCGTTCAAGTTCAGAGGGTCAGTAATATTCGGTGGAATGATAACTTCAACTTGTTCCTTGCGATGTGCTGGCGTGGGGATTGGTGACGAGACTGGAGTGTCTTGATTCAGTGCTTTGTTGACTTCCTCGTCATCACAGAGGCTGTTCAGATTCAAAGGGTCCCTGATGTTCCCTCCCAACAGGAATTTTGTCGGCAGTGGAAACTGACCAGGTGCATGCTGCTTACCACCAAGACGACTTTTTTTGGAAGTGTGACGGCTCTGCCACTCCTTCTGACTCCCCTGGCATTGACAAACAACATAAAATTATGAATGAATATGCAAATAACAATTTTTTTTTAATTGTTAGACAAATTCAGCAAGATGTCAATTAAGACATATGATTACATAGAGCAATAATAATTCTACAAAAATCTTTTCTTTTTTAACTTGCATATATCAGAGCAATGACTGCCCCCCCCTCCCCCGTCTACTCTCAACTCAGGTCACCATGACCTTGAAACTTATTTGCGGGAGTGATTTGCTGCAGTTCAAAAATATCACACTCACAGAGTCTCAGAGAGCAAATCCATAGGCAAACAAACTTTGTTTAAAACGTGCAACTTGTAACTTTAGCAATCAGAAAGAAAAACAAAGAGTTTAACATACCAGACGTTTTCTAGCGCCCTGTGAGTGCTGCCTGTTATAAGGTCTTTGCTGCGCTGCCGAGGAAGCCACTGATCCGTGAGTACTGTTGTTGCTCAACGACGGGTGCTCCGACCCCTTTTCCTTACTCGAGATCGTCGGCGACGGCTTCGGTTTCGACGCAGGCGATCCTTCTCCGCAGGGGAACTCCCTGTGCTCATATTGTGTCCTTGTTGGCGTCTTTACTTCGACGCTCATCGCTGCTTTTTAACCGAGGAAAAAGTTTTCTAGAATCGTTTTCCAACCACGTTGTTTACATCGCTACTAGCGACCCCTGGCGGCCAGGCACCGTACAGTGAATAACCTTGGTCCACTTTCAGCAATGAAAGTTTCGAGTCAGTTTTCTCTACAATCAGCGAAGGTAATTGTCCAACTATGAGCATGTAGCACGATCCTAAAGAGAACTGTCCTGACAAAGCTTCAATCGCCGTCAGATTATAAAAATTTTGGAGATTTTTTACTCTTCGACTCGCTTCGATCAGCACACCTCGACGTACAGAGCACGTTGTGATGTGCGCACGCGCACACCGTGGAATTGTGGGATATTTTATTGACCTAGTTTTGGAATGAACGGGTTTGGTGAATTAAAGTGTTTGTTTTATTTAAAATATTTGCTTTTGAGTTTTGTTATCGAAGAAGCATTAATAACAGAAAAAGCCATTGTATTTTTCTTTTAACAAGGTTTCCAAAATGTCTGCATCAATCTGCAGTTGTTTTTCTGTGATGGCGGGAAAAAGAAAATACCGATGCAGACGACAGTGTTCAGAAACGTTTGATCTACACTCCACATTTTATATGAAAATTTCTCTTTCAGATATTGTTGAAAATAAAGTTCTGGCTAGAAACCATGCCGTCTTTCTCCAGTTCAGAAACAGGTAAGAAACAAGTACAATATTATTATTTTTTTATTCATTCATTTATTTTATTCCAAATAAAATTCCAATTAAAATGCTGTGCAGTGATGCAAAAATTGTAAACTGAGAAAATTTAGATTATTGAATATCAGTAAGTCATAATATGCAACTGTTGGTGTAAGCACATCTTTACATTACCAAAAACAATATTTGAATGTTTAAAAAAGTATTTATTTTTTTAAAAAATTTGCATAAAAACTTCTAAAATTAACAAATCATGAAATGGATTTTAGAGCCCAAAATTGCAAAGGAGGCACACAGCAATCAAAGTTCTCACAATGACACTGGAAATGAAATGGTAAGCAAAGAAAAAATATAAAATATATAAAATGAATTGATTAATAAATAAAATAAAAATAATATAATAATAAATATTATAAATAAAAAAAATGTAAAAGAGAATTAAAATTGTACAGTTAATAATTCTAGTTATGCTGAGGAAAAATTCCACTAGATTTCAACCAATCAATAATAATCGTACATCATCAGCAATGTTATTATGATTTACAAAGAGTCAGGCAAAATTGGATGTATTTTTTTTTTTTTTTTTTTAGAAATTTATAGCTCTTCTTGATTTATTTAAAGTATATATGCTCCTTTTTGTGTTGTGTATTTGATGTTTGATGTTTTAGCAATGTAAGTTAGAGATTAATTTGGTTTATATTTTTAGAAAGAATTAATTAAAATGGATGAACAGGAGCACAAAGTCCTGAAGACACAAGCTGTGCCATTGAAACCCAAAATTCCGAAAGTTCCCAAGAAAATGAAACCAAAATTTCCAGCTCCAATGGTAATTAATATTGCTTGTAAAGTTTAAAATGTTTTGTTCTTGTTGCTGTTATTAATATATATATAAAATGTCTGTTTGTTTTTATAATTTTTTTAAAAAATGTAACAGATAAATAATAAAGGAATGATAACAACTAATAACAAGTAAGCTAATAATTTTGGTGGTGTTTTTTGCAGGACAAGGGAAAGGAAAACCATGCACAGCATGAAGACAAACTGACCCATAAAAAGAAACGAAAGGTATGGGAATTTTATTTATTTATCATTATTTTTATTTTTCTTTTTGTGACCCAGATGCTTTTTTATTTAGGGGTAAGTCTTTTAATAAGAAATTCGTCCTCTTTTCAGGCTCTGGTAAGTTTTTTGAATGTTCAGTCAACATCTTTTTATCTTTTTCACCTCCTCATTGCTTCATATTGAAAGTCTTGCTTTTTTTTCAGAAAAATGCAGATAAATTGAAAAAGGCCAATGCTGATGAAACAAAACCAATATCTTCAGACTGTAATGGACCTAAAAAAGCCAAAAAGGCTCAGGTACAGGTGTAATGTGATATTTGATTGCTTTTAGAAATTTAAAAAAAAAAAGATCAGTGACCAAAAAGCTAAACGTGTGGGACAGATACACTGCAAAAAAAAAAAAAAAAAAAAGGCTTGGTTCGTTTTGAAAAATTGATGAATACTTTTGATTTTCTACAAAGTATGTTGGCTCCTAGGTGCTTAGTATGGCATATATTGTTATTTATTTATTTATTTATTTATTTATTTATTTATTTATTTATTTATTTATTTATTTATTTAACATGCAGGGTCCCCCTGCGGTGCCTAGCCGTAGTTATACAGACCAAGAATGGGAGGAGGTGTTTGAAGCAGTTCTCACCAGAGTTCTAGATAACGATGGAGAAGACCAAAAGAAAGCAGGTACATATATTATACTATGAAGCTCAAACAATGTGGGACAGATACACTTACAATAAAAGGGGGTAAAAAACATGCAGCTTAAAGAATGGGATTGGGGTAGCTCTGGATGAACATAAAAGTGGGTGATAGTTTGAGAAACATGAGCAGAATATGAGCTGGTGTTTTCAAATACTCTACTGGTACTAATCAATTTTGTGAATATATTGATCTATTTAAGAAATAATTGAGTAGAATTCTGTATTATTTTCAGAAGTGGAGAAAGTAATGAAAGTTGAACTGGATGATTTTGATGCACTTCTGGAGATGGCAGGTACAGCACTAGTCCTATATAAATGTCGTGTTTAAATTGTTCAGAGGTTATGATACTTCTGTATTCAAAGATGTCTTGTAAATTATACTTAGGATTTTGTAGAATAAAAGATAACTTGGTTAAGAAGTGCAAAGTATATATAAAGGTTTAATTCTCATAATTATTTTATCTGATACATCTTCTCTCCATAATAATTTTTTTATGACCAGCTTTTTTTTATTACTTATTATTATTATTGATTTTAAAATAAAATGAAAAAAATAAAATAATAAAATAAAATAAATGATATAAAAGTAAAATAGAATTAAATAAATTGAACATAATTTCAGATGAAGACATGAGTGAATCATTTGACACCTCCAACAAACAGACTGGCCACCCTGCCAAAGTCACCCCTTCCCCCATACTGACCAGTGGAGGAGGGAGTGGTCAGCCCCAGATGGACGTCCCAGCCCCCATACTGGACCCTGGTGAGGACAGTAATGGTGTGGCCACCATGGGGGTGAGGGAGGACCTGATACATATTGATCCTGTAGGGGAGGATGAACTACTGGAACATCAGGGAGAGGGGCTGGATGACTTTAACTTAGAACATCAGCTCAGGTGATCTTTTATTATTTATTTATTTATTTATTTATTTATTTATTTATTTAATTGCTAATTTTTAACAAGAACTAGTCTATGTTGTGCCAGTAATAGTATCTATTAAATTGTTCATGAGATGATCTTTTATTTATTTATTTATTTATTTATTTATTTATTTATTTATTTGTTTATTTATTTATTTATTTATTTATTTATTTATTTATTTATTTATTTATTTAATTGCTGATTTTTAACAAGAACTAGTCTATGTTGTGCCAGTAATAGTATCTATTAGATTGTTTATGAGATATATATTGAACTGATAAAAAATTCAGTATCTCAATATATCAATCAGAATAATATATGTTAATGTAAATAAAATTTTTATTATCATTGCCAGTCAACAGGCTTTTAAAGTAACTTTTAAAGAATTTTTACACATAAATTATGTAAATTATTAATGAAACAGAAAGGTAGTGAAATATATTCTTAATCATTTGTTTTAACAATATCGGAAAATTACGATACTATATATATTTTAATAAGTTAATTATTCTTCAAAAAATTAATTTGTCCTTTAAGTGGCAAAACATCTAAATAGGAAAACCCTATTAAACCCTATTAATAGGAAAACCTCATTAATCAAAATCACCCCAATCCCTACTGAACATTAATCAGAGCTGCAGTAATGCAAGAAGTCAATGAAATCACTCCTGACTGTAGTGACAGCGAACAAAAGACGGCCTTTGTTAACGTGCCAGAGAGAAAAAAGAAGAAAACTGGAAAACTTACTTCAAAAGGGAAGAAGAAAACCCTGCAGCCCAAGCAGCTAGAGTACAGTCCAAATGGATTAGTTAGCCCCAAGGCCAAATTTAAGAATGGTAGATATAAATATTTGTGTTAGTTGAAATTCTTTGATAACCAGTGCAAGGTTTAAATTTTGCGTCACATTTTCTGATTTATAATTGAATTTTTTTCCGTAAAGAGAAAAGGTGCATGTCTGTCACTATAGATGCATAGACTGTCTCTACCATACTTCTTTGAACTGTTAAATAAGCTCTGGGGTGTCAGCAAAATTATTTGGAGTTAAACTGTTGACAAGTATGCATTTATCTGAAACTAGTTTTTTTTTTCTTTTTTACTTTTCCACTTATTTTTTTTTTTTTTTCAGATGAAGGAAGCAAAGCGTCACAGAAAAAGCATAAAAGGAAAAAAGTCCAAAAAGTTTCTTTGAAAGATAAGATGAGATGCAGGGAGATAGAAGAGAGAGGTATTATATGACATTTAAGATTTGAATTTATACTAAAAATTGTTGACATCAGTATACATTGTAAAAATAAAAAAATTGTACCAAAATAAATGGATTTTAAAAAATAAACTTTTGTGGGGATTTTTTTAAAATCCAATACTGGACTTAAATTTTTCTGTAGTTTATGAAGTTGCTTCTCCTTCTTGAAGATTCAGCCTGTCTACAGAGAATACAGATGATCTTTTCTTTATCTCTTTAAGTAATCTGCATGGGTACGTATTAGAAATAATATCAGGATATTTTATGATGTACATTGTCTCAGGTGTGTGGGTGCAGTGTGGTTCCAGCAGCTGTATGAAGTGGAGATATTTACACCACATTACTGACCCCTCTCAGATACCAGACCAGTGGTTCTGTTTCTTGAATACAGGTAATTAAATTATTGCAAGAAAAATTAAAATGCTTTTCAACTGGAGTTGTATTTTAGTCCAAGAAATCATTCCTGTAAGTTGTTATACCTACTTCAGTAGTAATAATAAAATTGACAGGGTAGAATAGTCATTTCTGACAATTTATTTGGTATCAATAAAAAAATTATTTATTGGCTAGCAGAATAATTAAAGTAACAGTAATAAAAGGAATTTATTTATTAAAAGTATTATTGATATTTCCTCATTTTAGATACTGAGCACAATTCCTGTGACAAGGTGGAAGAAGATTATGATGAAGATGATGCTGCTTACGAGTTCACTCAGTACACAGAGGGTTCCTTAGTCTGGAGTAAGATGGATGGATATCCTTGGTAGGGGATGATCTAACAAGACACAGGGTTATAATAATAATAATAATAATAATAATAATAATAATAAGTTAATAATAAGTTCTTAATAATATCTTTAAAACAGAATACCTCAGCACTGTATACAATTATAATAAAAAGTGCCTTCTGGATTTATTAGTTTTTGGGAAAATATCTATAGTGCAAACAAAAACTGGAACTAATAATTCAGTTTGCTTCAACTCATTATTTAATTGGCCAGATTCTTCGTTGTTACTATATCAATACAGATACTTTCTTGTTAATTTGATTAACTCTAAACTGACAACAGCTAGATAATTATTTCAGTTTAGTTTGCAGTCCCCTGTGAAAATTTCTAAGTTATTGCAGCCCCCTTTGCAGTCTCCTGCAAAATGTTGAAGTTATTGCAGCCTCCTCCCAGATAGCAAGCATACGTTGGCCCAACGTTGGCCCAACGTTGCCTTGGTTGACCGTGCAACGTTGGCCCAACGTTGGGTTTCCATCTAAGTGCTCACTTTGGCCAACGGTTGGCTGAACGTCTTTTGAATGCCAACGCATTGCCAACGTATTCCCAACCAAACTGCGTTGGCCCTACATTGGGCCAACTAATAACCAACATTGGTCCAACAATTTCCCAACCTGTAACCAACATCAGTCCAACAATTACCCAACCAAACTGCGTTGGCCCTACATTGGGCCAACTAATAACCAACATTAGTCCAACAATTCCCCAACCTGTAACCAACAGTGCATTTACGTTGGTTCTACTAATAACCAACATCAGTCCAACAATTACCCAACCTCAAACCAACAATGCATCCGCGTTGGCCCAACGGTAGGCCAACTGGTCACCAAGTTATCTGCAATTTGCACAACAAATTATGACCCAACCTAAAACCAGGGGCATGGTGATTTACAGTGACCCAACATTGAACTGAAGGCAAAATAACTTTTTTGGAATCACTTAGGTAGTAGGGCACTGTAATTACACGTCTGATGCACAGGCAGATCAATGTCCTGATGAAATATCTTGAGCATCTGAAATCTGCAAACTGCAAGATATGACTGAAAAATTAGAAAGCTTTCTAAGGGATGAATCCTTCAGAGGACTTGATCTGCCTGTGATCATTTACACTACACCTGGAAAATTGTCAATTAATAATAGTGGTTGAAACAAAAAGATTAGTGATATGTTTTGAACTGTTTAATTAATTCATACATGTAACATAACATAAAACAAATACCTTATACCAATTAAATAATGATATGTGAATTGAAATATAATACAAAAAGACAACAAAGAAAAATTTTATAAGATACTATAATATTAAATTTAAACATTAATAAGTGTGTCTTATATCAATTGTTACATGATTCACATCAAGAAAAAATATTACAGTCCTATGACTTATCACCTTATTCGTGGAGTCAAGGCATTTTTCTACTAGTAGTCTTTTTTTGCCTCATTTCAATTTTTAAAAATATTTTCATTAAATCAAAATTTAAACCAGAAACCCTTGTCAATGTCAGGTAAGATGCTTTTCATAAGTTATATGTCAAGTCTATAAAATCACAGTCTCTTCCTTCAGGCAAAATCTCAGACATTGTCTCTTTAAAAATCAAGTCAGTGGTCATATGAGTTCATTCTTTGTGTTTTTCTCTCTTTCCTGCCCTGCAGGCACCTGTGTGATCTTTGGCAAAGCACAATTAGTTGGATGTATCCTCAATATATTTGTCTAACCAGTCACAGAAGAGTGTGCTGCACCTACAAATTTAAATATTAAAAACACTTGAAATATAATGCTAGAATTGGTATGGTGCATAACATGACTGTACCTCTTCCCCCATCACTGTTTTCATATACAAACTAATACTAGTAGGTGTGTATTATATGATAATCTCCCCACCTTTTCTACATGTAAGTTAGGCAACAGCCAATATCTTAACTATAAAAGTGTGTCTTGTGTGCAGTAATTTATAGTGATTTATTTAGTTCTTACGTGTACTCTTGACCATGAATTCAGTTTTTAGACAACAGTAATGTACCACTAAATTCCACATCATTTAATCATTCCAGCAACTCTATCACAGTATTTACTGGCCAGGATTCATACAGACACATAAGAACAATTGGTTTCCAAGGACTTTTAAGGCTCTAATTCAAATCATTTTCAATGATTTTTAACTAATGAGGGCAAGTTATACATTAATACAGTTATTTTAAAGTGTACATACCAAAGGAAAAAGGACTCATTTCATTTTAACTTTGTCTTTGTAACACATTGATGATGAAAAGTTGAAAATAAAAGTACAAGTAATGATGTATTAAAACTTAAGGTATACCCCCCATCTGTGAATTATTGTCTGTATTCATGTCAATAAACTACAAAGTTTTAAATAAAATTTTTACAAAGACAAAATGCTGAAATGCAAACCTTTTTCAAGCCTAATAGCATTTTCAAGTACTTTTCAAAGTTACATTTAAACTAGAGCCATTTAAACTAGTTACATTTAAACTAGTCCAAAGTGCTGGACTAAATTTGAACACTTTTCAAGGCTGTATGGATCCTGCCATGGTGCATCAGTAAATAATGGGAAAATACACAATTAAAAAGTCACTTACCATTTCATGCTCACTTCTTATCCTGTCTCTTTATCTCTTCATTTTCTAATTTCCAAAAAGATGTCTTCTTTTTATATCCAGAAATCAATGCTTTCAGTCTTAATTCTTGCCTCTTCCTTAGAACATTTCTGACCTTCTGGCTTAGATTTTTGAATTGGCTCAACGGACAGCGCGCTTAAGACTGTGCTATGCATAGTTATTTGACCTGTTTGAGCAGGCAGTAGGCAAACTGTTTATATCAAACTGACAGTTAAGATAAACACCTGGCTTGTAATGAATCTGGTCCAGTGAAAGTTACTGGTTTACTTTAATCAAAAGTCAATTGATGCTAACTATAAAGTTTAAAATTTATATATTGTGCAATTGTACATTATAATAAGATTTCAATCATTTTTCTGATTTCAATAACAATAATAATAATAGCAATAATAATAAATATGTTTCACAGCATTATTTAAAAATATAAATCTGTTCACTCAGTTATTTTTTTACAGGTGAAGTCTATGTACTATATATGAGAGTATATAGCTTGGAAGACAAATAAAAGCAGAAAACTGTTTTTTTTTAACCCAAGGAATTTGACAAACTCTTCATTAAAAAAAAAATACATTTTTTTTAATCCTAAAAACTGTATGTTACTGATCAATAGATATTTATAAGCACATGTGATTCTCAGTTGTGAACAGAAACATTTTTATTATAACAGAAACATTATTCATTTCTATTGAGTTGTTATTTGGATACGTTGGCCCAACGTTAGGCCAACGTATGCAATAAATATGCATACGTTGGCCCAACGTTGGGCCAACGTGAGCATATTGCAGTTATGTTGTGCATATTATGATGTGGTTGGGCCAACGTTGGGCCAACGTATTACTACCAACGCCAACTATGTGCCAACAAACCAACGATTCCCCTACGTTGGCCCAACGTATGCTTGCTATCTGGGCTTTGCAGTCCCCTGCAAAATATTTAAGTTATTGCAGCCCCCTTTGCAGTCTCCTGCAAACATGTTTAAGTTATTGCAGCCCCCTTTGCAGTCTGCCTGCTCAAGGAGACTGCACACTGGAGCCCCAGGCTGCAAAAGGGCAGTCTCCCTAGCAGTCTCTTTGGCAGCCTGGGCTCCCGTGGGCAGCCGGGGCTCCCATTCTAGCTGGGTATTCATAATTTCTCTAGGAAATTACTGGAATGATCAAGTTAAAAGAGTTTATGATTGTTGATTTTCAATTTCAAAATCACTTCAAAAACTAATATATTAATATTTTAGGTGGCCAGGAATGGTGGAAATGGACCCAGATTATGAAGATTTCTACGAGGTTGAGGAGAATTCAGTGATGCCAGTGAGTAATTTCATAGAAACTTTATTTTAGCTAAAAATCTGTATTTTTTTCTATCCATTAATTCAATTGATTTTACATCTTTATTTACCTGATTTCAGTTACACTTGATAATAATTTAAGATTTACCATAGTCAAAATGCATAAAATAGAACCTTTTATACAAACCTGATACTGTAACAGTAATAGGTGACTTATTTCTAATTCCAGAGCCACTATCACGTGGTATTCTTTGACACCAGGGTCTCCAGAGCCTGGATAAAAGCTGCCAGAATGTTGCCTTTCACTGGGAAAGAGGGTGTGGCAGAAATTGGGCTGGTAGGTGAAATACATGTACAATGGCTTCATGTAAATTGGACATGTGCACTTGCCTGGAAATAGAACCTTAAAAAAAAATTTTGATAGTAAAAAAAAAAAAACTGTTGTTTCTCTTACCTTCCAAGGTTTAGAATGTTAATATTTCGTAATTGTTTATTATTATTATTACTGATTAATTGATAACAAACTCATGCCATAATTTATTAATATTAAATATTATTTATTTATTTTTCAATATAATTCATTCATATATAAATATCTTTGATACTCAATTGTTCACCATCAGCCCAGGATAAAGGGTCATGACTACACCAAGGAGGTGAACAGAGCCAAGGAGATGGCACTTCAGGCTTTGGGGAAGTCTATTAAGGTAATAAGTCTGGGCATGAAAGTCTTCCCGATGTGTGGTCATTGTACAACATACTAGTATATATGGTCTTCATATAGAGCTGTGTGACTTTGGCGCTGTCCTTTTCAGAATTTTTTAAGGTTCAATTTCATAACAGTCTTTTATCAGCTCTGGATGGCAGTTGCCTATAGCTGCTTCCAGTCATTTACTGCATAGTGTTTGTAGTGTGTGTAGTTGTGAATTGTATTAGTATGATTGATCCCATTAACATGTGTCAGGATAAATATATTCATATTATTGCATGATTTACAAGGAGGCTTTAATCCCCTTTTTCATTTACTTATTTTGATATTAAATATATTATATAATTATATATCAACAGGAGAGGCTGGCCGACTACGGCTTTGCTGGGAGGTTTGTTGGTCACTGGGGTACAGAATCTGTCACCTGTAGTCAAGGTGTGGTTTTATCAACTCATGATCAAAATATTTTAAAAGTTTATTTAAATTAAGTTACTACACACTGGTGGAAACAAGTGATTTATACTGAGTTAATATTTTTAAGTTTTTTAACCAGTGAATCTTAATAAAACGAAAAAACAAGGTGGATATTATGAATTGGAAATTAATGGTTAAATTAGTAAACAATCAAATGCACAATTCTGGCTGTAAATGCCATTAACACTAGGGATCGATGTGATGTAAAGAATTAAAATTGAATTTATAAAAACAATGACTCTAATTCTCAGATATAATATCTAAAAAGCTTTTAAATTCATATTATCTCTTATAGATTCTAGTGAAACTATGAAAAGGAAAAGCTCTAAGAAGCGACATGGTGATGTGCCCAGGTTGGAGGACTCGGAGTTTGATGAGATGTTGGAGGGAGCACAAGATGTACTAGACAATGTGGAACAGGTGCTGGATGAATTGATGTGCAGTCAAGAGAGCTTCACAGGTACATACATTGTCACTGGGCCAATTACAGAACCCTTTCATTGAAGTCAAGCAAATACATTAGTTTTGTATATATTCTGATCCCTGTTTCTGCAAATGCTCGAAAGTTTTTTTCTATTTGATGTCTGTACATTTGCCAGATTTGCTGTCTAGTTATATGTATTTATTTTGATCATCAGACCAGTACGAACCATTCCCTGTGTCACCAAAGAAAAAGAAGAAATCAAAATCCAGCAGTGTGAAGAGCAAAAATCCTGACAGGAAGAGGTCTCACCAAGGTGGGATTTAAATGAAGAAAATGCTCTCTTCATTTTGGGCATGCATAGCCAACATTATACATGTATAACACGACACACATAAAGCTACTCTTTATCACGCTACAATTAAACACCCATAAGAAAACACTTCAAGAAATGACAACACATGTACAGGATTGCAATTCAGAATCCAATCTCAAAACAAAAAGCTAAAACTTATTTACTTTGTGATGTTTTTCAGACTCAGCATCCCCTAAGTGGATTTGTTTTGCAACTTGTTTGTAGAATTGCCCCTTTTTTTAAATAGAGTGGAATTCCTTGAGGCTCCACAGTCTTAAATTTGAAGTACAAAATCTATGGTATCTGTGAATTGTGTCGTTACTATTATTACTGTTATTTTGCAGATTCTGCAACAACAGTTAAGCAACAGAAAAAGAGAAAGAAGAAGAATGAACAGTCCGTCAATACACAGCTGGGATCAGTGGCTGACACAGCAAAGTCTCAGGTCAAGGAGACCAAGGTTAAACCATCTTTCAAGGCTCCCAAACCTTGCAAAGCTGCCACCGCCTTTCCAAACAAGAAAACTGCTCCAGAATTCAGCAGGAAGGATTCAGGAAAGAAAGCCTCCTCCAAGAAGGTTCCTGCAAAGAAGCCAGAGTTTGACCCTGATGTGTTCACCATGGAGGCCTCCCAGGAGGAAGAAATGGAGGAAAGCTCAACTGAGGCATGTATGGAGAAGGTTGAGACACAAGATGATGGTGATGACAGCCAAATCTGCAAAACAACTGGTGCAAGTGATAAATATAGGAAGACAGAGGAAGATGAGGCGACTGAAACCAGTAGTGATGACTTAGATTGTGATGCCAAAACTAAGATGTCTGAGGAAAACACATCCAAGGTTGAAAATGATGACTCTTCCTCACTTGAGAAAACTTCCCATGCTGAAGCTAGACCTGTGAAAAATATCATGACTGAAGTGCCTTTAAACACTTCCAACCAGAAAGCCTGGACTAAAACTAAAAAGAAAATTGCACACAAAACAAAAAGGCCATTCCTGAAACCTACTCTTCGAAGACAGGTAGAAAATGATGCTGTTCTAGTTCCAAATCCAACCATGGCCTCCACTGAAGAAACAGAAGAACATAGGGAAGAGAAAATTGTGAAGGGAAGGAAGAAAAAGAAACACAAGTTTGTAGCACCCTCAGGAGCCAAGTGGCCAACAAATGCTGCTGCCAAGTCTGAATCAGAAGAGAAAAGCTCTAAACACCATGGGAAAGTAGACCAGAGAGTAAAAGTTGAACCAGAAGCCACAGTCTTTGATGCGTTTGACAAAGAACCAAATGGAGAGTGTATAAAGCTACCTGCCAGCCCTGATGAGAATCCAACTCAGTTGCCTGAAGATACCAATTCACAAGAGGGATCAAAAGAGTCAAGTGTATTAAATAATCCAAAAAAAGAAAATAAATCATGTAAAAATACACAGGATAATGAGTATAGTATTGACCTTGACCTAGATAATGATGACCTTGACCCCAGGATTGAGGATATGAGGATGTCAGATATCCATGTTGAGGGCCTCTATGGTCAAGTGTCAGATGTCGGTGATAAACTTGTGACCTTGACATCTCAAGGTCAGAGCGAGGGCGATGAAGGAGAGGAGTCTGACCCATTTGAAATAGAGGATTAACTCTGTATTTTTTAAAGTACTATGGGAAGTGAATATGTTTATGAATTGAGTTGTTTCAGTGGTAAAAAGCCATTGTTTACTGTGTGGATTTTTAATATTTTGTTGACTTTATAAAAATTTTTAATTTGCCAAAAGTAAGTTATTAAATTAAGACCTTTTTAGTGTTGACTTTTATTATAGTTGTACAAGTAGTCTCGGATGTATATATTGTTAAGAAAATATTTTCAGTGTTTTGGATTTTCTTATCACTATAGTGAATATAATAATATATATAATATATATAATATAGATGTCATTCAAAGTTCAAAGTTCATATAAATTTTAAGTTATTACAAAAAGTTTTATGGAATTTCCATACTCTTAACTGTTATTGAATTGTGATTTCCTTTTAAAGTTCTGTTCATAGAATATTGATATGCAACAACTTATTCTATTAGATTACATATGTTGACTAATTTTAAATTTGTTTGTTCAAAAATAAATAGTGGTACCAGTCAGGTTTGAGCACTTTGGCTTTGAACACAAAAGAAAAAAAAGGTTTTCACTTCAACCTCAACATTTCTGTTAGGATCAATTTGCAGATAAAGTCGGACATAATCTTGGGGTGTTAGAAATTAAGCAGGAAGAGATAGTACCAAACATGTTTTCAAATAAAAAGAAAAGAAATCCAGCCAGTTAATTTGAAAATTGACCTAAATTTCTGGTCAACAACCACAATTATCTTTCAAAATGATAATTTTATTACCCTTTGATACACATTAATATTGAACCACACAACACTTGGAATTCACTTTGTCATGGAATAAGGACTTAAAATGTGAACACAGAATTAAGAGAAAACTTGATCTGTTCTTTACACTAACTAGAAATTGAAAAAGCTCAATATGTCCAGCATTATAAAATATTGTTCAAGCTCAAAATTATGCTGAGATAATATTTAAATATGCCACGGTAATATTTAAGAACAAGGCAGCAAAGCTGTCAAATGTACAGACAAAAAACAGGAAATAACTATGCACAAAATAGGCTACTGTCAATTCTGATGCAAAAGTACATTATGTTAAACTGCAAATTCAACATCAAATTTTAATTATGCTCAACAGGTAATACCAATGTAAGTAAAATGTGTAACAAGTTCACACTTTGTATATGTATAACTTCCAGAAAAAGAAGCCAATTAGACTGCTTTTCCAACTCAGGCTGCATTTAAGTCCTGTATTTCTTTTATTGAAAGTAAGGCAATCATAAGTAACATGATTTTCCCATAATGGTCCTCATGGCAGCAGTGCCCAAAATACTTTTTTTCAAATTTTGATGCAATATTACATAATGTTTAACAGCATAATGACCATCAATTTTAATAATAAAATATTAGTATTATGGATATTCAGAAAATGTGACTAGCAAAGGTCTTCAGGCCCATGGAACTTCAAGTCACAACTTGAAAATGCCAAAATGTAAACAAGACAGCACTGTTCTGAAATGTTTTTTTTTTTTATTTTTTATAATTTTTAACATAACACAAAATTAACAGTTTACTGCCGTTTTTATATGATCAACTAAGAAAATTGATGAGATGGGGAAAATATCAATAGAGCAGTGTTAAATGTCCAATTTCTTCCATTCTGAGATTCTGAACATAGTGAATGATTGAATCTGACAAACTGCAATGATATGAGTTTATTTCCATTTTTGAAACTTTATTACACAATACATGATAACAAGTTTACCATCATTTTTACATAATCAACTAATAATGTTGTAAAGATGCAGGAAATGCCAAACAAACACTTTTACGTATCTTATTAATTAAATAATGAAACTGTTAACATGCCTAAGAATTGAATCTGAGGAAATGTGAAAAAAACGGCATTTTTTTAAAATAATGGCCCGATTATGCTGTTTTTTTTAACTCAACCTGCGTTTTAGCAGGAATGACCACTCCTGTGAGTTTAATGACAATTGGCCTGTTTTTCTTATATTGTGTTTACAGTGTTGCATATATGCTGAAAAATGAAAAAACAGCATAACTACTAAAATAGTGGCCCGATCATGCTGATTTTCGAACTTGATCTGCATTTTATGAATATTCATCAGCTCTGTAAATATACAGTCAAAAAGTAAAATTGCCTTCCACTTATCGTGTTTACAATGAAAGTGCACGGCACCAGCGACAGTGACGACGGCGACGACAGACGCAGGTGATGGCAATATGTACAGACACATCTGTACATATTTACTGTACTGTTTGAGAACAGTAAGTGACATGGTTTTTCTTAAATGCTCATCATGGGAGCAGTGCCCAAAATAGATTTTTTTCAAATTTTGATGCAATATTACATAATGTTTAACAGCATAATGACCATCAATTTCTAATAATAAAATATTAGTATCATGGATATTCAGAAAATGTGACTAGCAAAGGTCTTCAGGCCCATGGAACTTCAAAGTCACAACTTGAAAATGCCAAAATGTAAACAAGACAGCACTGTTCTGAAATGTTTTTTTTTTTCCATTTTTAACAATTTTTTAAACATAAAACAAAATTAACAGGTTACTGCCATTTTTATACGATCAACTAAGAAAATTGATGAGATGGGAAAAATATCAATACAACAGTGTTAAATGTCCAATTTCCTCCATTCTGAGATTCTGAACATAGTGAATGATTAAATCTGACAAACTGCAATGATATGAGTTTGTTTCCATTTTTGAAACTTTATTACACAATACAAGATAACAAGTTTACCATCATTTTTACATAATCAACTAATAATGTTGTAAAGATGCAGGAAATGTCAACCAAACACTTTTACATGTCTTATTAGTTAAATAATAAGACTGTTAACATGCCTAAGAATTGAATCTGAGGAAATGTGAAACAAGACAGCACTGTTCTGACATGGGTTTATTTCCATTTTTAACACTTTTTTTAACATAAAACAAAATAAACAGTTTACTGCCATTTTTATAGCATCAACTAAGATAATTGATGAGATGGGAAAATATCAATAGAATAGTGTTAAATGTCCAATTTCCTCCATTCTGAGATTCTGAACATAGTGAATGATTGAATCTGACAAACTGCAATGATATGAGTTTATTTCCATTTTTGACACTTTATTACACAATACACGATAACAAGTTTACCATCATTTTTACATAATCTACTAACAATGTTGTAAAGATGCAGGAAATGTCAAACAAACACTTTAATGTATCTTATTAGTAAAATAATAAGACTGTTAACATGCCTAAGAATTGAATCTGAGGAAATGTGAAAAAACAGCATAACTTCTAAAATAATGGCCCGATTATGCTGATTTTCGAACTCAACCTGCGTTTTAGTAAGATTGACCACTCCTGTGAGTTTAATGACAATTGGCCCATCTGTTTTTCTTAAATTGTGTTTACAGTGTTGCACATATGCTGAAAAAAGGAAAAAACAGCATAACTACTAAAATAGTGGCCCGATCATGCCCATTTTCGGACTTGACCTGCGTTTTAAAAAGATTGATTACTTCTCTGAGTTTCATGACAACAGGCCTAACGGTTTTCCTTAAAATGTGTTTACAGGGTTGCATATATGCTGAAAAGTGAAAAAACAGCATAACTTCTACAATAATGGCCCGATCATGCTGATTTTCGAACTTGACCTGCGTTTTATGAATATTCATCAGCTCTGTAAATATAAAACCAAAAAATAAAACTGTGTTCCACTTATCGTGTTTACAGTGAAAGTGCACGGCGACGGCATCGCCATCGGCATCGGCATCGGCATCGGCATCGGCGACGACGGCGACGACAGACGCAGGTGATGGCAATATGTACAGACACATCTGTGTCTGTACATAAAAATGGATAAAATAACAAAAGCACCAATTGTTTTTATATACCACAACGCTTAACAATTTCAATCAAAATTGGATTCATTTGATCATGAAAAATACAAAAACCCATAAAATTAAAATGAGAGTGAGATTCAAAATATGGGTTTCAAATGTTTAAAAAATTGCACATTTGTCGTCAGACTAGTAATTTTTTTTTTTTTTTTTGGTAAATGGAAGAAATCAAACATCTATGTCTTGAGTCATCTTAGACACTTATACCCCCTACATAGTGAATTTGACATTTTCTACCCTTAAAATAAATTTTGAAAAAATCTGTAACAGTTCTTGCATTAACATTGTTATGTTAAAAAAAATAATAAAATACTGGCCCTCTTTCCAGAGGGTCCTCACTCATTAAACAAAGTATCAATTTTGCTTGACCTTACATGCCATTCGGCGTGTACTGGCAAAAATTGTACAAGTATTGGGGCCTTCTTTTAAACTACTAAGTGTCAATAATCAACTTTGCAATACTGTTCAGAGCTTTTTAAAAAATTGTCTCTTACAAGTTGAAATGCTTAAATGGGCTACCGTTTCTAGAAAGAACACAAACTATCACCAATTCGTTCTAAGGCTCTCATAAATTCCTGAAATATGAGGTAAGAGCCCTTTAAATTCGTTGAGAAATATGACTTGCACAGTAGCTGACCAAAATTCTAAGCAGAAACAGAAACAGGATTATTACACCGGGATCCCATACTGAAAGGTTTAACTAAGTGTTATAACAAGATTTACCCTCTAGTAATGATAATTACTACTACTACTTAAAATTAGATTGTCTCACTTTCCTAATATCTTAAATAGACAAAAATGTACTTACAGTACTGACATGAAGCCATCTCGCATGTCAAAACTTCTGAATCATCACTTTAAAGTATTACTGTTCAAACTTTTTATGATGGGGAAGGGTGGGGGGTATCAATTATTGTTGTTGAAATCAACTGAGTAATTATCATAACATTTGTATGGTTATTCAAGTATTTCTATGGTTACCGTAGACGGCGTAGAGGTATCCAGAGGTCCATTTCATCTAAAGCAGATCTACTGTACAAAGCCACAGCATTATCGCATTAAAAAATATAATGTCATCATGGTCAATTAAGTTAATTACTAATTTACACATTAAACATACCTGATCTTGTCCTCCGGGTATCTTTGTGAGATACCAGTACAGTATGAAACAAGCTATATTGGATTAGGGCTTTCCCTACTAAGTACTGGTATACTTTATCCAGGTGCTAAAAACATAGGGATTTCTCTACTAAGTGAATACAAATTCAATTTTAGCCAAATTTAGTAACAATATAGGTCATGACTTGTGTTTCATGTAAGTTAGAAACGATCCAACTTTCATCTGAATGTGAGCTCAGCATTAAGTCATACAATATCAGTATTATGATGAATCACTCTAGTTCTGTCTTTTTACCCATCTATGCAAGAGAATCCACTTAACTGAAGCACCTGTCTTAAGGCAAGTCCAGCAAATTATGCTTGGTATACAAGTCCTGTGCACTGGCATAGACCTCTTGAGCTGCAACTATGGTCTTTCGTAACGTCGTTTTCGTCACTTCCACGTCGCTCATTCCTATCTTCTCCATCAGCTGTTGTTGTGTGGGCAAGGTGTGCATCGCGAGTTCGGCACCTTTTCTAATCAACCAAGGATGAAACTTACTCAGTGTTGTTCTGTAGGCGTCCACTGCCAGCCATGACACCTTATCCCCCTCCTGGGCCTGGACCAGTTTATCCAGAAAACTTGCCAGGAATTCAAGAGCTCGGTGGAGGCGAAGGAATGTTCGTGAACCTGAGGCAACCTTGCTTGTTTTTGCTGTTGTTCCTTTTTCGACTTCGTAGAGGATCATTTTCTGAACTGTGGCATAGTTTTCACCTGAGAATAGTAAAAAAAAAAAAATGATCATGTTCGACAAATTACTGACCACTTGTCTACACTTGCTGCTGTTTATAGTTATTTATTAAGATAACAGATGCAAAATAAGGCCTTTCACATCATATAATGTATCTAAATGCTACAGCTATATCAGTATATTGTGAAATGTTCCACTGTGTATTTAGGCCACAGGTGTTTTAACTCATTAAGGCATACCAAGTTTTGTGAAAATAAGGGCTATAACTTTTCTTGCCATTTAAGCTGCAATTCTCAATGTCAACATTAAGGCTTATGATACCATATAAAATATAAATAAAAATAACAAAATAACATGGAAATTTGCTAACACCATCACTCTCTCTTTTAACATAGCTGAGGACACTTTCAGCATTGACATCACACAATGACGCAAACATCACAGCAGTCCCTGCAAGACATACCCTGCTCAGACTTGAGGTGATGTTCCAGTATGTGAACTTTATCTCTGATATCACAGTTTACGAAATTGAACACTGTACCAAGGAGGCTGTTAAAGCTGCAATTAAAAACAAAGCAAAATTAATTTTAAAAAAATATCTTTGAAAGCGAAACTTGCATGAGACAGCAGGAATAATGTACATTTGGGAGAAATTCTAAGCACATGCAAATGAAGAGGTTAAGTTCGCCATAAACGATAAACATCTCTTTAAAAATATGCCAATAATTAAAAAATGAAAGTGTAAGCAAACCATTCCTCATTGACAGCATGGAAAACGCTAGATCCTTGTTGCCTGCAACGTATTTTTCTGGTCTTCCCCATGCCTTGCATTTTTGCAGTCGTGCTCGAATTCTTTGAAACCACAGTGTATGTTAACATATCTCAGCGGTTTTATTGATCACCAGTCCAGTCGGAATCACTGTCTAGGGAAGCAGAGAAGGCACTAAATCGACCCATGCCGACTACTTTAACTATGGCGCTTTAAGCTTCACATCTACTTACTTTATTAGCTGGTGGTATGCCTTGATGTATTCATCCATCAAAAGCTCTCCATCGTCGGTTTTGCATTTACAAAACGCCTCACACATAAGATCCAAGTTAAATTTCTTCTCCGCCTCAGCCATTTCCGTGTGTTCGACGCTGATGGATCGCAGAAATTTGATTGGTAGAAAATATCATTTGCCGCGGTCCTTAGAAAACTGTACACACGAGAGACGAGGAGATGTGAAGTTGATGTTATCCTTGTTTTTATCACTGGATAATTATAATTTCATAGTAAAGAATTACATCATATATCTTCTGAAACCATGGCTGAAATCAAAGTGGTCCCACTGGGTAAATGTGAATTGATTCACTTATTACAACATGGTTTGGAATCTGCAATAATAGCATGAGACTGAACCTTGAAAGTTTCAAGTTGTTTTGAAACTAAAAGTTAAACAAATGACGGCAGAGATTAGTTTGCGAAATAATTCAAGTTTTTATGCATATCTTATGTTTGCACACTGTTATGCAGAAAGAATAATTTATCTTAGATTTTTTTAAAACAAAAATTAAAATGCATTTTTACAAAAATGATATACATTATATATTTCCCTTTTCTTGTTTGTTTCAGGAGCCGGGCAGGGTAAGTAGAAATGTGAATGGCAGTCAGTACATTTAAAGGCCCTCCTTATATCCTGATAATGCGTAAAATCAAGCATCTTTGATTAATGTTAACTGAACTTCTCCCATGTTATCAACATGAGAGAGGGAGAGAGAAAGAAAGAATAAGAGAGAGGTTTGATTTGATCTGATTTATTCAGACATTTAAAAGTAATAAAAATTCAGTAGTAATTATTCATGCACTATAAGGATAGCACAAAAAAGTTATTAATTTTTTTTCTGGATTCTTCAGAGAGATTGGTTTATAAAAGTTATAAAAATACAATAATTTCAGATGTTGGCAGAAGCTGTATTATAGTTTCCCTTGGTGGCAAGAATGTCATGCTGGATTGTGGAATGCATATGGGATACAATGATGATGTAAGCAGAGGTGATTTCAGCCTCCATGTGTGCTTCATATTTTGATGCTTGTTTGACTCTAAATCAATTTTTCATATTGAAATCATGTGGAAAGAGAAAGCTTATCTATTACAAAACCTGTTTTCATGTTTCAAAGACAACATTTCTTCTGAACTTGCTATTTTCTTTTAATCATCCAGAGAAGGTTTCCTGACTTCACCTATATAAACAGGTCAGGGACATTGACAGAATACCTGGACTGCGTTATCATCAGGTATGGTAACTATTGAACATTTTTGAATGCCAAACATTTAAAAAATATTTTTGAATTTTTGAACAATTATATACAGATGCTCAGTTTATTGTTATTATTTGATGTACAGTGCTTCAAGCCTGTTGCTGATCTCACATTGATTTCTGTTGTAAATTTCAGTCACTTTCATCTTGACCACTGTGGGGCGCTACCATATATGTCAGAGATGGTAGGCTTTGATGGGCCTATTTATATGACGCAGCCCACTAAAGCTATATGCCCCATTCTGTTGGTGAGTGGCCTTAGATTGAGCTGATTGTCACATTCTGATATTAATAATTTTTTTCCAAATGCTGACTGTAAGATATGCTGGCTAAACACAGAAAGCATTTGATTATAAGAGATATCCTTACTCTTTTATCATTTTTGAAGATAATTTTGTTAGTTTGTTGAACTGAGAGAAATAAGTTTTTATTGTTATAACCAAATTAATTTTACTGGATATATCTGAAATATGATTTTCATTTCTTTTTTCAGGAAGACTACAGAAAGATTACTGTGGACAGAAAAGGAGAACAAAACTTTTTTACTTCAGAAATGATCAAGAATTGCATGAAAAAAGTGGTACCTGTTAATTTACATCAAACAGTGCAGGTTAGTATTAAATATTGTGTTAAATCTTAGTAAGATTGAAGTCATATGGTTGGGATGCTAGTGATGACCTCTGACGACAAGTAGAGCAATACTGTGTGTCTTTGATTGGTGCACATGTGGCATAGGATTACTCCAGAATAACTACTATCAGTCAGTTTGTATTTCCATGTGTATGATGAGCTGGATATCAAAGTTCAAGTTATTCATTTTAGGATAGTAATTTGTTGTCATATTGTGCTGTCACCTATTGTTTATTTCCAGGTGGATGATGAATTGGAGATCAAGGCATACTACGCTGGTCACGTGCTTGGTGCTGCCATGTTCCGTATCACAGTGGGCTCACAATCTGTGGTTTATACAGTAAGTATAATGTATAGTATTCATTAGAGGAAGATGGGTACATTTCCTAAGCAGTCTGAGAGCAGGCTTGCCACTTATAAGTTCTGTTGCAATTTTATGAATTTTTTTTATTTTTGAAATCTATCAATTGTTAGTTTCTGCCAAACAAGGTATTGAACTTTTTGTCACTTGTAAGCAAGTTCAGACGTTCATTTAGGTGATACATCTTTTTATCTTCTACTAATTTAAATTTTTTTCTGTCAGCTTTCATTTAATCTTGTCATCTTTAAAAAAAAAACTTTTTTGTAGCCTGCTGTCACGATTTATCAAATTGTGTAAAGTTAAAAACTGTTTTACCCCAGGGGGACTACAACATGACACCTGATCGTCACCTGGGCGCCGCCTGGATTGACAAATGTCGTCCTGACCTTTTGATCACTGAGTCCACCTACGCCACCACAATACGAGATTCCAAGAGGTGCCGAGAGAGAGATTTTCTCAAGAAGGTCCATGATTGTGTTGATAAAGGTGGAAAGGTGGGGAAATTTATATTCAGTAATATGAATAGAATTTAAAGAATGATATAAATAATAATACACCATTGCCAGCTTGAGATAGGCCAATACTTCTAGTCTGTATCTGGAGGTAAAAAATAAAATATTATTACATTGCCAAAATTACCAAGTTAAAACACAGTAATTTTGGAAGGTAATTGTTTCCCTTGTTGTTTGAGTTTTTAAAGATTTATTGATTACCCAGGTGCTGATCCCAGTGTTTGCCTTGGGCAGAGCACAAGAACTCTGCATTCTGCTAGAAACTTACTGGGACAGAATGAACCTCAAAGTCCCCATCTATTTCTCTCTAGGGTTAACAGAAAAGGTGAGTTAATCTCTCACTTCTCTCTCTCTCTCTCTCTCTCTCTCTCTCTCTCTCTTAGATACTTTGTAAATTAGATACTTTGTAAATTAGATACTTTGTAAATCTTGCCAAAAGTTAAACTGTATTAAAACTGACTGCTACCCTGCTACCGTACATTTCTTTGCACTTTGTCACTTGTAAATAAGGTCGTATCTGATTTAGAAAAAGGAGTGAGTATTGCTTTTAGAGTTGTAAATTAGTCAATTGAGTGTAGTATATTCCCCTTATATACAAAAAAGCATTCTATTACCTCGTCTTATGTCTCATTTCATTCATATTTCATGTAACCTCTCATTACAGGCAAATCATTATTACAAACTCTTCATCACATGGACCAATCAGAAGATCAGGAAAACTTTTGTGCAAAGAAATATGTTTGAGTTTAAGCATATAAAGGTACTAAATGACAAAGCATTGGTAAAGAAGTTCATTAATCTAGAAAAACACAAAAAGAATGTTTCCTTGGATGTACATAATACTCATTGCTCAACTCTCCTCTAGGGAAAATTTTGATTTGACAAATAAATAGAAAACTTTATTCAAATTTGAGCTAAATCAAAGATAAATTATTTTAAAAACTGTGAAATATTTTATGAATGTCCTTACAAAATTAAAATATGCTTCACATTTACTCATAGTTAACTGTCAATGCTGCAGTAACCTCAAAGTGAAGAATTTCCATTCCTTCTTGCTCTGTTCCAGGCATTTGACAGGTCCTATATTGATAATCCGGGTGCCATGGTGGTGTTTGCCACCCCAGGGATGCTCCACGCTGGCCTCTCGCTGCAGATCTTCAAGAAATGGTGCACGAGCGAAAATAACATGGTGAGTGCAATTTGATTATTAAAAGTGTCCACTTGAAGAGGCAGCTTAGCTCTGACTGTTGACATGCAAATATTGCGACCATTTTCTTTCTCTGATCAGGCGGACTATGATTTCATCAAATATTTGTTTGCGCTGCCAGGGCAGTTGTGTTGTATATATTCCAACTTGTGCTGCCCCTTATCATTGTGTTCTGTGTGTTCCATCTTGTGCTGCCCCCTACAGTTGTGTTCTGTGTATTTCATCTCGTGCTGCCCCCTACAGTTGTGTTGTGTGTCTTCCAGGTAATAATGCCAGGCTACTGTGTGGCAGGGACAGTGGGTCACAAGATTCTGAATGGAGTCAGGAGGCTGGAACTAGAGAACAGGCAGACTGTAAGTGCTGTAGTTACTGGTTATTTTCAAAAATAATTCTAAATAAAACTGGGATATGTTGATCTAAAAGCTGTGACAAGTTAGTTGATTTCATGTTAAAAAGTACATATGTACATTTTTCTCATAGACTAAACAAAATGGATTTGATTTCAACACAGAAATTCATGGTATGAGTCAGATATTGGAAAATTTCAAGTAATATGTGATATTTATTTTAATGGGGTGTCCGAGCCACCACATATGTTCATTTGATCCCGTTGGAAAGGGGGGGGGGGGGGGGGGAACAACAATTTTAAGAGAACTTGTGTTAAATTTATTGATTTTGAAGGATATTTCTCAGTTATCTGTGATTTTTCTAATCAGTCCAGAAGTATAGTCAGGTTCTACTGTAATTCAATATTTCCTATTAGGTTGATGTCAAACTTTCGGTGCAGTACATGTCGTTCAGTGCGCACGCTGACGCGAAGGGGATCATGCAGCTGATTCAGCAGTGTGAGCCCAAGAACGTGATGCTGGTGCATGGGGAGGCAGGCAAGATGGAGTTCTTGAAGAAGAAGATCTTCCAGGAGTTTGGTGAGAAAATGGAATGAAAATAACTGCTATTTGGAAATAGTGACAAGATGAGGTGTTTCAGTAACAATTATGTTGTCCTTAGTTTTAGGATTTAATTTAGAGTGAAATTGTTGATTAAATTTCAGTTGACAATTTACTTTTGAAACAGATTGTTAAAAGTTAATTTTTAAAAGAGATTACTTATATTTCCACTATAGTTTTATTGATTAAAATTTTCAAAGTAACAGCGAGCAAAAATGTCACTTAAGAATTGATTGATGTTGACTCAGAATCAAGAACATATGTAATTTTTGCATTTTTATTACAATTAAACTGAACTTATTTGAAAGTGACTGTGAAATAAAACAAGATTATGACATTTCATTTAGATTTCTTTATTGATTTTTGTCAGCCAGCATGTAAAATACGAGCGTGATTTTCATTCATGTGATATTGTTCAAGCAGTAGAACTTTTTCAGTCACTGCTATTTCG
Organism: Lingula anatina; assembly: GCF_051362555.1. NCBI lineage: Eukaryota > Metazoa > Brachiopoda > Lingulata > Lingulida > Lingulidae > Lingula > Lingula anatina. The sequence continues at coordinate 2,391,677 of NC_141775.1, read as the reverse complement.
AGTAACCTGGTTTCTGATTGGTTACCACAGGGACAGAATGTACAATGCCAGCCAATGGAGAGACGGTTACCATAGCAACATCTGCAGACATTCCAGTAGAGGCATCAGTCAATTTACTTAAAAGAGAAATGTCATCAGGAGCAGGTGAGGCGCAGAATTTCCAAAACTTCTCCAAATTCTTAAATGAAGAAGTTGATTTTAAAAGCAAAGTAATTTTAAATGTGCCAAGGATGTTTGCATTTCTGTATTTTAAAGGGTTTTTTAAAATGACCCTTTTTTTTTTTTTTAATTGCTTAAGGATTAATGGGTTGGAGAGGGTATTGGCATTTGCTAAGGTGGGTCAGAAAAAATCCCTTAAAACATGAAAATTTTTGGAAAATTATTTCAGAATATTTGCTACAAGGGGAATTTACTGATGTAATTAATAACATATAATGATAATTAATTTAAATTTTTTTCTCAAGGTCCAGACCCCAAGAAACCCAAACTGATGCATGCGGCCCTGGTGATGCAGGGGGCTGAGGTGAGGGGGTCACTTATTTATTTATTTATTTATTTATTTATTTTTATTTATTTATTTTATTATTTTTTTTTTTTCAGATTTTAGTATTTTTAATTTATTTAGTTTTTGACCTGATATTAATTTTTGGTACAAGAAGATACAGCATGGTATTTAAGAACATTAAGTAGGGATAACAAGTTTATTGTAGTTATGATATGATAATGATAATTATTATAAAAGGAATATAGTTATAATACTTATAATTATATTTCTTCTGCCAGTAAGATAAAATGCGCAGTAAATCAGTTCAGTGATGGATGCATATATATTAACCAGCAGCATAGATGTCTGTTTTACACCCTGTCAGTCCATCAGTTATGTTGTTCTCCAGAAGATGCAGCTGTTAGATGCAGGCCAGGCAATGAATGAGCTAGGACTGGAGGAACACCAGCTGAGGTTTACTTCTACTGTAGTGATAGAATACCCTGGGGAGGTGGAACAGACTGTAGACAGGATATATCAATATGTGAAGGGGTATATTTATTATTATTATTAAGTATATAGCATTCTCTGTCTCTCTCTCACACACACACACATCTCACATATGTCCTCTTTTAAGTTAAGAATTGGCTTCCCTCTACCAGGTCAGACATCTCTCTTCCCGATTATGTGCACTTTTCAGTACTGTGAGAATTTCAGACATCACCACCTAGCTGGCCTCTGTTAGGGAGGGAGACTTGGTACTCTGTTACTAGAAATTTTTTAAGATTAAAACATACATTCAAAGGAATTCTATTGAAAATTCAAGAAAATTCAGGAAAATAAATCTAACTGAATTTCAGGTGAAGGTGAATTTTTTTGTAATTTTTTCCAGTAAATTAAAAGACTTCCCAGTCCAGCTGTCGGCAGACCAGTCTATCACTGTAGCTGATTCCGTCCTGATTAAAGTCTCTGGTGATGATGACGAGGCAGAGAAAGGAGTTCTGGTCTCATGGTCCTATCAGGTGAGATATGAATTGAATCAGACAGAATTAAAGTAAGAATGTACAGAGAGGAAATTTATCGTTGTCATTCTTCTGAACATGGTTTTAATCCTATAAAAGAAGTAGAAAAGAAGTGCCATCCTGGTAATTACGTGAAAAATAAAATACTGTATATTCTCTACTTTCTCTTTTTACTTGCTAATAGGATGAAGACATAGGAAGCTACCTCCTAAAATTACTAAAAATGGGAATTCCAAGCACATGAATACCAGGGCATTGTTTGGTAGTGACAGAAGAATGACTTTGGACACCAGGTGGCAGAGATATTCATGACAGGCTGGTTCCTTGTAGTGCAAATAAAGTTGGTAAGCAGAGACACTGGTCAAGTAAAACCAGTCCCAGGAGTTTGTCAAGACGACAGATGCAAATAAACTGTTAGCATTACAGAACCAACTTTTCATTTGTTCCTGATGAATTAGGACAGTACTGTACAGAGACATTTTCCATGTAAAAGATGAACACTACAGAGGAGCAGCAACCATCATGTGAGCCATCTCCATGGTAACCACCATAACAACCAGCTCCATGGTAACCTCCTTGACAACCAGTGTGTGGGGAAGCAGATCACAGTGGTCAGACTTCAAATAAGCTTGTTGTGTGAGACACCAACTACCCAGGAATTTCAGTAAATACAACAAGCTAAACTTCGTGACTTTGTATTAGAAGTTTTGAAGATCCCAAGTACCCTGAAGTGGCTGAAGTCTGGGCAGATTTACAGTTTTTATCAAATAGGCACCAAGGAGGTGGGTTATTGCTTCCTCCCCCTCCTTGATGAATGGCGTTGAAATTTGTTTCATTTATTTCAGAAGGACTGTATACAAAACAAAACGGCTGATTACTGCATTACTGGAATAAGTTGAATCTCTTGTTCTTTTTATCTTGAATGGAACAAGACATGCTCACTGGTTTCTACTCTCAAACAGAATGTGAAATAAAATGTGAAAGGCATTATTCATGAAATTTATTTCTTTGAAGTGTACATTGATGATATATTTATCTGTGTAGTAATACTGAATAAATCTCAAATTATAGTCATATGTTTTGAAGATTCAGTATTACAATAGTAATACTAAGAATCTTAACTGATGATTATTCATATTGAAGGTACAGTATTTACAGTTCATTGTACAGTCCATTTCTTTCCTACACAAGTCATTCTGTACAAATTGTAAAATGCTAAAAATCAAACAAATATCGTTTTAGTTTTATGTCAAATTATTTCTATACATATACCAGCAAGTTAAATTTTAATAATGGAAAAATACAATACAATAAAACACTCCCTTTTTCTTTATATGTCCTCTTCAAGTCACTTCCTTGGCCTGCTGTCAGTATTGGCAAGTCTGCAAGGATATTTCCCAGGGCCTGCCTGCTGAAATCCTCTCAGAGCAACATAGATAGAATTCTAGATTTAACATGAAGTAAATTTCACTGCTCATTTTGATATTTAGCACCACACACTTCTTGGCTTGACTAGAGGTAGGAAAGTGAATGAAATAGAAGTGTTTAAAACAAGTATAACAGAAAAATATAACATTTATTATGAGTTTAAACTTTGGGTTTTGATTTTACTAAAGTATTTTTTGGTATTAGTATTATTATTATAAATAAACTATTATTATTATTATTAGTACAGTATTCAAATGCTGACCCGAAAGCCTCATACACTCTACTATATTCTCATACAAATTATTCAATGTCTCTAATCATAGCAGTGACCAAAGGCTATCCTCACATCATTCTGCAAATAAACTGAAGATATAAATGCTGCAAAAATAATGCTGTTTTAAAGGTAGATGTCACAAAATCTTATTCACATGCTGTTTAAAGGTAGATGTCACAAAATCTTATTCACAGAGTATTTTTGTGCGTTCTCCATTATTAGTGCTGCTGCCATGTTAACAGTTGTGATGATTGTGTTTGCTGATCTCAGCTACCACACTGCCGTGGATGAATCAGATGTACAATTTGTCCATTGTGTTAGGTGCGATGACTGTAACTATTGTGTTGGTTGTGATGACTACTTGATTGTGTTGCTGATCTCAACTACCACACTGCACATTTGTTCACTGGGTTCATCTTACTGCCAGGCTTACAGTTGTACGCGTTGGAGAAGTCCTCCGAATTGGACAGAGTACCAATTACTCTAAAAATAAATAAAGATATGAAAAATCAGTGCTGTTGTTATGAATGAAAAACAAAAAAACAAAAACAAAACAACAGAATTTGAGTCTAAGTTTGCTGCTAAATAGTAAATGTTTTGATTTATTTCATTTCTCCTACTGGCAATTATTCTTTCTTAAATCATATAGTATAAAAAATCTTTAAGGTACCATGCACATAGTTGTTTCTAACATTAAAGATTAATAATAATAACAAAGAAAATAAATAACAATGCACATATGATGATGAAAATATAAAAACAATATTAAAAAAAAAATACAACAGTTATTTCTTCTTCTATTTAGTTTAATTATCTGTTTATTAATTTTGATGTTCCTCTTCAGGTACCTGAACCTTCCAGGGCTGTGGACACCTGTTCTAATACGCAGTAGAGCTGACTGTTTTCTCATGGTACCACACCATATCTATAACAATATATTACCATGCAAGACACACGTCATGCTAGTATACAATAAAACATGCAACCTGAGCAGGCCTGTAGGCAGGAAGGGTGGGGGGGGGGGGGGGGGAGAGAGAGAGGGGGGAATTTTAAGAAACTGCCCTTTTAGCCATATAAGTTCCTCTTGGAATAAGAATTTGATCTAGGTTCTGAAACATTTCTCATATTGGGTCAACTAAGAGGGTGAAAACTTTCCATTTTTGGAGAAGATTCCCCTGTTGAGATTAATGGCTACAGGCTTGCAAGTTCAGTTAAAAAAATATATATGTATATCATTCTCTGTGACAAAATTTAAACTACTCATCATGCTAAGAAAATGCAATGTTAATATGAAATTAACCCACAAGTAATGCTAACAACACACTGTAACAGTTAAAACACATTTCAGCACTGGAAGAAAAAAAAAGATAACACAAAGCTGGTTGCTATACAAATGACAATATGGATTATTAATAAATGTGATTCTAAATAAGAAATAATAAAAATGACTAAAAAGCAAAATAATGCAATTTGCTAAGAAAGCATATATATCATTAACATTCAGCAATGCACAAGCAGTAACAGTAAAACTAAGACCCCATTCCCATAGACACCATTGGTCTACTTGAATCAACCCAGGGACTGCAGGGACTTAACTGAATGACAAGCCTCCACTTGTTTCCAGCATACTCATACAATCACCAGCTTTCTACTCAATACCAGGAGCAGGCATGTCATTCAGTTAAGCTGATTGCAGTCAGCGAGTGTCCCTGCAGAGTTGGGTTAATCCGCATAGACAGACATGGTGCCCATGGCAAAGGGGCCAAAATCTGCCTAATCAAAGATTCAGCAAAATAACAGGCCAATATGCATTTCAATGCAAACCCAGACAACAGATGGCTCTGCCACCAAGACAATCTTTTAGTTACCTAAATCTGTTTATACTATGTGCTCCTGCCAATACTTTTTGGAAAAGTCTTTGATGTCGATCTGTCCCGCACCACATCTGAATCAAATATAGGTAACTAGCAAGCCAAATCATCGCTATTGATCATTCTTCAAATCTAACAATTGATCCTTTACAATTAGCACATTCAAATCACAAAAATCACCTACATTCATGTTTGATATAAACATACTTGCTGCAAGTGTGTTGAATGGTTTTCTATCTATTCTCTTGCTTCAAAATTTTTGAAAATCATTGCATACTACTTGTTAATCCAAACATCTGATCATCAATTTCATTTAAAACTATTAACAAATCAATAAATCATACTGTCTTGATTTCCATTTTTCATAATTATTATACTAACTCAATTACAGAAAAATAAAATAAAATAAAATAAAAACACCCTTGCAATTGTCAAAGCATGTAAGCCATATTCCATAATTATCCATTGAATTTTCTCCTCAAATTTCTATTGTACTGATATTTTAATCATGTGCTTGAAAGCAAGAGATCACATATGCAAACATATAGTACATATCCAAGAATTTAGTATAAAATTGATACTGAGAAATGCTAGCCACAGCTGATTTTGGCACGTCTTCGGGAAAAACATGGACTCCCTTTTTAATTCATTGTAATAACAAGGAATATAGATGATACTAGTTTTAGGCATACAGTACATGGATGATTGCTAATTTCTCACACACAAAATTTCTCATTAGACCATTATGTTTATTTGTCATTACCTGAGCAAAATTGAGGAAGAAAAGTTGGTTGTGGTTAAGGCTTATCCCAGGTAGTTTGCTCTCCTCTTTTCCTTGCTTTGCTACCCACTTCCTGTACGCCTGGAAAATTCAGGAAAAGATCTTCATTTTATGTAAGATTTTAAGAAAAATTCGAGAAAAATGTTTCAGTCATGTATCAAATTGAATATGTTGGACTTTTCTAAGAATCAGGAACATTTGAAAGCTCTTATTTTGTTTAAATCTTGTTTTCTTTAACAGTACATCAATATTTTAAACAATGTCAATTCAACTTATTTCGTTACAAAATGTGTACAATTCAATCATGACTTAAATTTACAGCAACTAAATTTCTTGAAATTCTAACAATCCAAAATATTGAATTTTTCTTACCCTAAAAGCCTGTTTCAAGCCCCCGTTGTCAGCTATATTTTCTCCTTGGGTCTGGATCCCATTCAACTGAAACAGAGGAAAGCTGGATCAAATCTTTGTTAAACTCAACTTTTTTTGCATAAAATTTCCCTCATATTTGAAACGTCTGTTATTACAGTGTTCAGAGCCACATTAAAAATTATTACCCAGGGCCTCTATAAATCGTTACCAGTACCCAATATTTCTTCCATTAAGAAATAATATAATGTCAAATATATTTGTCCACATTTATAATGTAAAAATTTTTTTCTTTTTTTCTGGCAAAGGTCAAACAAAAAAGAATTAAATAATTCTTTAAAAATGATGAAAAAAGAGAAACCCTCACATTCATATTAACTTCCTTCACAGTATAGTTGCCATATTGCTGTATAATGCACAAAGTTTTCTTCTTGAAGTTGTCCACCACTGTCTGATCCCACCACTGCACCAGGTTACCATCCTTGTCAAACTGACGGCCTGGAAGATACCGTAGCAATTAAACAGACAGCAAACATGGCAGACGTACAGTAAACAAATGCAAACCTTAAAGATGTACTGTCTTCTTCAGAAAATGTCCCAATTTTCTATGTTTATATATCCTGCAAAGCTACTTCTCTCTCCCAATTCAGACCTTAAGACCTGGAAGATTAGCAAAATAGACAGCAAAGCTTACAGATGTACAGACAGCAATTAAAATTATCAACTGAGTCTGAAATTCCACAGGAATGGAACAATCTTTTTTCCAATGGCTATATATGCAAAAGGTATATATTTAAAGTGCCTATTTTACCCACCTCTATCATCAAATCCATGTGTAATTTCATGACCAATCACCATCCCAATACCACCATAATTGAGTGATCTGTAAATAATAATAATAATAATAATAATAATAATAATAATAAACATTCTTGACATTTTTTCAAACAAAATAAGTTATCTCCTTTTTTAAGAGCCATTTTAAACTTCAACCACTTTTACATTTTCTTTTTAAAAAAATTCAGCAATTCAGATATAATGGTACATACTTAACAATATAATACCTGTACAATGTAGACTGCCAATTTTTGAAAACATTAATTAACAAATTTTGGCACCTTATGACCTGTGAAATAATTCACACTATCATGTGTTGACTTACGTACTTGGGAAATGTTTTGCTGTAAAATGGAGGCTGAAGGATTCCTGCCGGAAACACTGAAAGAAGACAAAAAAAAATTGAGTCAGAAAACATCATTCCATACTGGCTTAATGTTCCCCCACCCCCCCACCCCCCATCCCAGGCACCCCTCACCACAGATCTATATTCTCTTTTGACATCAGGTAAAGAATCAAGACATATTAAATTAATACTTGGTGGCGCTGTAGAAAGCGCTAACCACAAGGGGTTAAATAAAACACTCCCTCCCTCCATATCCCAGCTGTTTCCATGGTTGAACACTCAATTGACCTGAGAGTAGCAGAGGCCAGTCATATTAGCTCATAAGAGGAAATACTTACTAATTTGATTCTTGGTGGCGCTGTAGAAAGCATTGACCACTGGTGGGTATGTAGACCAGCTTGACTTGTCCACCGGCTCCCGCAATTTCTTGAAGTTCTGGTGGGCAATATGGCGGATGTTGGCCAGGACGTTCTCAAAATACTTATCAGCTTGGTAATCAATCTGCAGTTGAAACATAATATATTTTATCATAATTTGGATTATTTTGATGAAAATTTATTAATAAAAATTATAATATAGGCATGTTGATCATACTTTGAATTTTTAAATGGAATACGTAAAATATGTCATTTGAATTTGTGAACAAAATTATGGATTCTCAATTAACTTACAGTTGTATACTCATCATCCAGTGCTGTGTTGTTTAAAATATATGCTGGAAAACCAATCTTTTCTTCCATGGCTGCTGCCTAAAATTGTAAATTTTAAAACAAAATTGTTTCTTTCAAATTCCAAATCCTTTAAAAACCCTACAATTATAAGTTTTAAAACCAAAATGGTTGCTGATAAATTCCAAATTTACATGCTGCAAACTGTTTGTGTTTGTATGCATGAGAGAGAGAGAGAGAGAGAGAGAGAGAGAGATTTTCTCAAGAAAAGAAAATAATTTTCCAGAAAACAGAAGATATTCCTGAATCACCTTTTCCCTGGCCACTTTTCTGGTTTCAGTGTCCATCCAATCATTTTCCATGAGGAGCTCATTGAACGCATCCCGGATGTTGGCTATCATGGCTAATGCCTGAATAATGAAATAATACCATGTATTTTTGAAAAAAAAAACATACTGAGATAAAACATGACAGCACTAAAAAACCAACTGTACATGCTAGATTCATTGTTAAAGCATTTCTCTACCCCTACAATGTGTTATAAAATGTTTAAATATTTGCTTACGCTCTCTTTAGATTCACTGTTAAAGTGTTCCTCCACGAACAGCCTGCCCACCGCCATACCCATGTTGTCTGTGGCGTAGCTAACACACTTCCTCCACCTAGCCTGGTCAGTGTCTGTTCCATACAGGACCTGAGGTGACAAAGACAGGCAAAGCGATAACTATTATTCTTAATAATAATAATAATAATAATAATAATAATAATAATGATGATGATAATGACAATAATGATATTATACACAGTAACAGTGCACCATGTAATGGAAATTTAAAAAAAGGATTGGTTTTCTAAATTCTGACATGATGAGATCAGGTATGAAAGATATTAACAGTGCATGCCTTAAAGCAGGGCTTAAAAACTCCCTGCACATGCAGTGCTGCCATCTTCTGGAAATAATTACAGGAATATTCAGAAAAAATTGTGTTTCTAGAAGATTTGTGTGTAATTACCTTGCTGTAAGCTTGATTTAAGCTCTGAAATCTCTTTGGCAAATTGCCAACTCTGTTCATCATTATGCGCCACACAAGGTAATTGGCAATGGTTCTGAAAATAAAGAAAGACACCTTATTTTTTCAGTATCAATTTGTTGAAACATGCACCAGAATGTTATAAAAGAACTTTTCAGAGACCAATTACTAGTTGGTGAACAAAAAAATGAATATATGGAAAAATGAGTACGTGAATGAACCCCTTTTTGAAAATAATCTCCTTTATATTGCTGGAGAGACCATGCACTCTCACCTGTTGGAAGTCTCATGTAAAACGTCAACAAGTTTGCCAAAATACTCCGGAGCGTAGACCACCAGCTCCTCATCCTCCGTCAGTGTGATATTGACGCTTTGAAACAGGATATTCAGAAACTTCAGCCAATCAATCTGAAATGACAATAGTATAACATGCAAAAACAAGAATATAAACCAAGTAATTCTTCCATTTCTGCCAATGGCAGGGTATAGCTCTCTACTCGTAAATCTATTATATAATGTAAAATTTTACCTTGTCAGTAATATTTGTATACAACTCCCTAATAGTAAATCTGTTGTACAATTTCTCATTGTCACGTCTGTCTTCCGGGGGAGTTGTACTCTGAAAGAAACAGAAAAAATACAATAAAGTCATTTTGCATTATTTCTTAAATTCACAGAACCCCTTTTAACCATATGATACATATTCATTACATTTAATTTCATAATATTAATTTTCTTTCAAAACTTAAACAGATCCCCATTTTTCTCTAAATTATTCACACTGAAAATTAAAGCAAAGTATTTTTTTCTGTTGTTTTTGTTCTCAGTGTTGTTAATTATCATCATCATCATTTAGTGAATAGGTTTAAACATCGTCAGAGCTCACCGTTATCTTTTATGCTGTGTTGGTAAAAAAAACCTAAAGTCTCTCAGAAATGACATGCTCTTTACCATTATGTCATCACTGCTATTGCAACTATATTTACAACTATAAATACTGTCATAATTATCCTACTTACATTGGCCAACTTCGTCTCAAACTCCACCATCTCCCTCATCTCTTCTCTCGCCACCGTCTCATTGGCTCCCATCAGTATCGCCAAGGAGACAGCAAAGTTCTCGTACGCCTCCACCTTCTCGTCACGCCCCTTCAGGAAGTAATCTCGACTAGGCATGCCCAGATCTACCTGATCTAACTGAATAATATAATATAATATAATATAATATAATATAATATAATATAATATAATATAATATAATATAATATAATGTGTAAGCATTATTAAGGTCTGTTGATGTTACTCAACTTTATGACTGGTTATGTAAAGGAACCAGCAATGAAAAGATTTGAGAGAAACTTAGGCTGGCCCAATCAAATATCCACTCTGAACCGATCTATGTAGATTCTATGTCATTTGTGTCAATTTAGGTGGTAAAAATTTCTAGATTTTCCAAAAAAAAAAAAAAAAAAAAAAAAAAAAAAGAAGACCCCCACCGACCCTGCCCACATCAAAATTGCTGGCTTCACACCATGAAAATTAAATAGAGCGTCTCTGATCAAAGCATGCTTTGTTTGATGATGACAATGATAATGACGATGAGCATTTAGAAGAATGGTTGATAATAACATACCTGAATGATATTCACACTCGAATTCTTGTCGTCAGAGCTCACCCACTCATCAATGAGGAGCTTATTGTTGTAGAGCCTCAGTTTGGCCACCAGCTCTATCCAATCAAAACTACTCTCCGACCAATTTGACGTCAAGACAGGCCAGCCACCAAGTGTTTCCAGGAAGTCAAAAACTGGCTTGGCTCCTCTGAGCTCTATCAAAGCTGTTATAAAAATAATGCAACAATTATCTTTTATTTATCTATTAAATGAATTATTGCATGATCACATAACAGATAATACAATTTGAAAAATTGCTTATAAGCCATATATAAATAGCTTTCTAAATGTTCAAAGTGATTGTGCTGTGATGTGCTCATTGTGGTAGTTGTGATTTTCCACTGTTCACAAAGTAAAAGTGTCCTCACTACATCAGTTCTGTGTAAAGGCCCGTATATATGGTACTCACATTCATTCATACAAGATCTGTAAAGATTTCTTGTTTTTGTCACAGAGTTTGGCTGGTTTGGCATATCTGGTTTCTCTAATAGTGCTAAAAATAAGTATGAAAAACTCTGATCAAATACCTTAATGTACTATTTTTTGCATGTAGCAGTAATATTTTTATGTACTTAACAGTGCATTTATCAATGAATTTCCTTTTATGACAGCAGAATTGTCCACCTACTAAAACATAAACTAGCAGCAAAACAATTAATTAATTAGTCAATAAATAATTGAATAATCATATAAATTAATAATTATTCAATTATCATCATAATATAATTTGATTTAAAATGAATAAACAAAATACATAAATTTTAAAAATGCCCTTTAATTTACCCACTCTTTGCCCTCTCTTAATATTTATCATCATAATTATCAGGGTACTACCGATAACCTTTAAGATTTTAAAATCTCCACCCTTCACACACTCTAAGTTTTTATACTCCATCACCTTGAACTTCAAGGCAATGACACTAACACACTTCCATCCCACCTACATGCCCCAGTAACTGTCAATCACCCCTAAATTTCAGGGCAGTAATCTAATCATACCTCCACCCACCTACAGCCTTAGGAACTGACAATCACCTTAAGTATCAGGCCAGTAACCTACTCATATCTCCACCAGACTATGCTTGCTGTTACTGTCTATTACCTGGAACTGGAGGTCATGGACAGTAACACACTCCCAGGGGTGGACGGAGGCCGTCTTTGTTTTCCAGAAGACGGTCAGAATATTTCAAGTTTTTATTGACAGGCAATCTGATCTTTTTGGTTGGAAGATGGTCAGAAATGGAGGATGGATCAACAAAGATAATATGGAAAACTGCCAGAAAATATCTCTAGATACGCCCCAGCACTTCTGCCCTGCCTTGAACTTCTAAGGTATTCCAATAACCTCCCAGCTTCTGTAGCACACCTGAAGCGTACATACCTTTTAATAACACCTGCAGCTCATCCCGCAGCTTGCCGAAGGTGTTATAACTTGACTTATCTTCAGGAATGATGTTTTTTCTGTTCCAGGCCCCACAGGCATATTCAAAGAAATCGTCACAGGGGTCTATGGTCTGGTCCATCCCATTTAATAGATTTGCAGCTGGAAGTAATTTTAATGACTGAATCAATGTAAATCATCAACTGGGCAATTATGATGACACCTTTGGTGCAGTGCAATCTTTTAATATGGTGGAAAATCTGTCCCAATCCCTTGTTGCAATTCTGGACTTTGTCAATGTTTCTTTATACTTTTTAATCACTGGAACCCTTTATATAATTATGTGAGCAACTAGAAATTAAGAGACTTGCTTTCCCTGGTGATGCTATCAAAATATTTCATATACAATTTTTAACAGGGGCAGAAGAGGGGTGTTTACGATTTTAAAACTCAAATCCAAGGGTTCTCTAATGGGGGAGGTTTAAAAAGAAAAGAACTGATTGAAGTGTTCAGATTTCACCTTAACTACTTTGAAAGGTTAAGTGCCAGAGGAAATTTCTATCAAACTCCTGCAAAGTAAGTGGACTGACTGCGGATTGTGAGTTAAAATACCACAACCTACATTTTTGAAAATACCTTTTTTCTGGGAGTACTGTTTCTGTAGGTTTCACCAAAAATGTGTAAATGTCAATCATGCAAAGAATTTACTTTTTTCGTGTCAAAATGCCAAGAATGCTTTCTACAATTAATTCTCAAAATAAATTAAATGGGTGTTACCCTTTTTTAAATTAAGGCGCATATTGGTAGATCCAGAGAAAAAGTTTAATGGCTGGTAAGAAGAAAAAAGTCAGTGCTTTATACGAAAGGGCGCAGAGAACAATGAACCCAACTAAAACAAAAAATAAATGCTCAAATATTAAGCATTTAATGGAAGTTTCCACTGTTTATTACTTACAGTGTATAATACATGTAAGTATATCCTTATCCATTCCTTTTCTCTACAAGAATAAATACAGATTTCTAAGCTATTTGATAAGAATATAATCTTTGTCAATTAGTGCATCACTTCCCCCAGAATGCAAATACTAATACACAGCTTATACATAGGTCTGCTGAGACACTTGTGAAATGCAATACCTTCACCATTACACCATACATACTTGCAGAGAAATGTTGACAGTATTTCAGAGAGAGAGAGAGAGAGAGAGTTTGCATATGTGTGTGTGTGTGTGTGTGTGTGTGCGAGAGAGAGAGAGAGAGAGAGAGAGAGAGAGAATGAGAGAGAGAAAGGAGAGAGAGAGAGAGTTCAGTCACCTGTTCGTACACACTCAGGATCCAGGCAGACATCTTTCTCTGTGACAGGTGATGACTGTCCTGTAAAACACAAAATAAGATCTCAAAACTGATTTTCACAAAGGAGTAAATGAAAAATAAATCCTTTCATCTTAACGACATCTTATATAATTTTAATAATATATATATATAATTTACAGCACAAAGGTACATGTGCACCAACTGTTTAGACCACTCTCAATAGTTCTCCATCATAAAATTATACACTAGTAGGAACACACCACGTACCAATCTTAACATCACAAAATTCTTAGTTAATCTGGAAAAATCATTTGAGTATTCACATACTGTATATGCATTCATGCACATTATCTTAAAAATAAAATCTTACCTAAAGGTGCTGGGTTCACCACACCAGTCAAAAAAAGGACGAGAACGACAATACAACCGACTAAGAGTGCCATGCTCACTGCCAGAAGTATCCTCTCCTTGCGGGGGCCTTTCTTGTAAATGGTGCCCTCGTTACTGGAACACAGCCAAAAACCCACTTTAAGTCACGGTTCAGGTAGTGTTATGTGACATTCTGAATCCTACAGATTCTGCTTGCTATTTCTACAGCATGTACTGTACATGTATGTTCTTTTAAAACAGGAGCTGTACTGGTATTTGTTAATAGCACAAAAAGCATGTAATGCAATTTTAATGTATGAATTATTCCAGGTATTAATATCAATTTATAATAATGATAAATAGTGAAATTATGAATGCAATACAAGAATTTATAAAGAATCATAGTGTGACTTAAATGTACTATTTCTTTTAAATACACTGTATTACAGCATGTGTTTCCAGAATTACACTATTTCTTGAACATTTTTCACAAAGTAAAGGTCAATCCAAGGTACTGGTTTGTCCACAAATAATTAAGAAAGTGCTGGAAGCAGTTTCATGCCAATTTTCTCCAATATAAAAATAATAAAATAAAATGAGTGAAACTTAATCACTTTTATCTTATATTCTATTTTATAAAATCAAATGCTAAATTCGCGAGGTACATATTGTTGTAACCTATCATTTTGCTTGAGACGCTCATAGCTTAATCCTTCAGACAATTGCCTGATCATGACTAGCAAATCAAACAGGTTTTTTAAAGCTTAATATTTTCCTTAAAAATTCACCTTTTATTATAAATGCTAAACAGGTCTTGCACAAAATAAAACCAGAGTTTCAACGATGATTTCTACCGTTCATTTTCACATCATACACATATGTCTGATTAAAAATAAACATTTTAATGAAATTTTGGGAAAAAAAAGTAAAAAACCTAGACTGTTTTACCATCATCTCAGTACCAACCTACCCTTCAGTTATAGCACAACAGAACATGTTTGACAGAGGAAGATACAGAAAATAAGAAATTTCAGCAAGGATGCAAAATCAAAGTTAACTTCATTTTCCAATTTTCCATTTTTATGCTAATCACTTCACCTTCAATGACATCGACAGTGACGTCTAAATTTTTATTTTTAATATCCGTAAGCTTTATTGACATTTGTGGAGTCATATACTTTACCAATTTGGATTACTAACAATTCATGCTGGATGATGTATCCACAATGAACATATGACAGTAGACTATGGTAAGATGTCAATTATGATTGTATCAATTACTTCAACCCTATACGTCATTGCACTCCTACTCTACAAACATCATGCACACCAAGACTGTTTGCCTCCTATATGACCTTGAACAATGACCTTAGCCTTTGCATCATAAAAAAAAAACCTTTCCCACAATCAAAACAAATAAAGAACAAAACAAACAAGTCACACATCAGATCACAATCATAGATATGTACAAAACGTGCTCGTATCATGGAGCACGGAAGAGCTTTTAAAATCGAAATTGGGAAGCCAATGAGGAAATGCTGAAGATTTAACATTTACACCTTCCCTAAATGTTTGGACTGAAGATAATTATAATAAAGTCATTGACATGCCAAACAATGACAGATATGCTTGCTTTGAGTTTCAATAAATGTCATTACCTATGAACTGACAAAAGTAATAATAAGACTACTTGCTACTGTAGTGTTATATGTGTTTGCATCAAGTTTAAATAATTGGTTCCAAATAAAAAATGTATGAAGACCCCTTTGAATTTTAGAAAATGTCTCAGAAAAATGTTAGCAAAAGCAGGTATGGTGGATGGATAAAAATATTTTTATAGTCATGCTTTAAGCAATTCTAAAATGTAACAAATAATTCCGTTGTTGTTGTTGTTGTTGTTGTTGTTTTTAAACACATATCTTATTGACAGAAAATATTGCATTTCAGAATTTAGTTTCTAAAGATATTTCTATACTAATGGAAACCAGACATCTTCTCCTCTCAACAATAAGAATCCCTTTAACTAGAGTGGCCTTTAACAAGAACTGACATAAATTGGTTTCAAGTTTCTTCTAGCGTCACACACCAATCAAAAAGCCATTCTGCCTTTCACCAAAAGGGCAAAAGTCAACAATTTAGGAAGTATTTATATGTAAGAGTACATTCCAGGTATATAATGTTAAAGAGCTATGGTTTTATAACTAACACAACTGCACTCAGTGCAACAGCACCACCGGGTATTTTTTACAGTTATTAGTTGATCGAAATGTAAAATTAGAAAGAGACATCTTTCTCTCCGTCCATCCATTAATTCTAAAAATTTAACAACATAACCTGAAAACATGGCGATAAAAAATACAAATTTGTAGAGGTACCATAAGCAGCCTCATTCAAAGACCCATCACAGTCTCATCAGATGTTGTACAGAATTTAGTCAACAGATTTATTTATAAACAATCAGTTACCTGTAAGTACAGGTATGATTGGTATGAGTTCTTACTAGCAGTTTCTTCCATCAACAGTTTAAATCGGAGAAGGTGACAGGGAAATAGGAGAGCAAAAGCTCTACACTGCTTTAAAAAATTATTTTTTCTACTTATCACCTCAGTACATCTGTCAGTCCTTAACCCTGTATATCACAACATTGTGTTAGTTGTGACACAAATAATTGTGTTAGTTGTGACTCTGATAGGTTGTGACAACACAATCAACAGTGGCACAACCCAACATAATAACATGCAATATTGCAACTTATTGAATCTCAGGTTAGATTTTCACCACTAATTGTCCTTGGGAAAATAAAAATAATTTTTTGCGTGCACTCACAAATCATTGCTCAGGATATCCTTGCACTGAATAGGATTCGATGTTTTGTAACATTTTAATTAATAATGTAATTCGAAACGTATCATGATTCACGTAGACTGCCATAGTCTTCCTGACATTTCAGAAGGAAACACTGATTTCACATGCTTCTATTTGTTTTTGTTTTTTTTATTTATTTTTTTTTTATATAAGGTTTGAACTGGGAAGAATAATTGGTACCTTGCAGTATATTTAGACACAAAAATGTCTTTCAATTCATTCTCCAAATAAACTGGAGTCACTAATTCAACCTTATCAATGTACTGGAGTATTTTTTTAATTGTTATATTGAGAAGAATTAAGAGCAGGACCCAAAAACATTCATTTTCCACCCTGTACCTAAATATTACCAACAGACATTATAGTTTATTTTTCCTAGAGCAGTGATGAATCAACACGGACTATAGTAAATCATAATTATATAATAAATTATGCAATATCCCACCATGGACGCTACATACCCGAGGATCTCCACCTGACTGGAGCTCGTTCCTAAATTCATATCGTTAACGTAGGCTCCGTTGGATGGTACTCCATTCACATTGCGCAGCGCTATTTGTCCTTTAGTCATGATGTTATCTGAGCTGGAATAAAAACAAAGACTATATTTAACACATTATCAATGAAAGATGGTATTTCATTTTGACACATCAATTACATTGAAATACCTATGACATTTTGTCTACTGCTCTCACAGACTTCTGTGATCACCGAACTTTAATTTTTTTCCCTATGTGCTCGTATAATCACCAGCTTTTCTTTATTCTACTCAATGCCAGGAGGAGGCGTGTTCATCTGTTAATCTGACTGCATTCAGCAAGAGTCCTTGCAGAGTTGGATGGATCTATCTAGTATGAACCCACCCTTAAACTTGTAAGTGGATTGGTCACTGACATCTACACATAAGGCTCAGATGATCACAAGTTATATGTTTTACTGGTAGCAAAAATATTCTACAGATGGAAAAATAATCTAAAACAACTGTTTCTAATAGCCTGATCAAAAAAGTTATTTTGAAAAACCTTTTTCATTTTACAAGTGTGAAGCCAAATCTACAGGTCAGTTGCCTTGGAGCAGTGACTTACTTTGAAGTTGGCATCTTCAGGTATGTAAATATATATACACACCACCACCTCACCAAGTGATACTATAGTCCTTGTAAAACCCTGTCAATAAATGCATCATTTCATCCTCGTACACTATTTTCACAACAAAAACAAGACTGCTGTATGTCTCTCCATGTCTTCCATGCTAAATAAAGACTAAACTGATACTGATGCTGTAAACAACAGCTAGTAAACTCTTAACTCCAGCCTGATCTTTTACAGCTCAATATGGGGGTCACAATGGTGACTTCACCAGGGCACTGTTGTTTTTATCTCCATTTGGCATGTTCACGAGCTTCCACATTTTCATTAACCTGGTCTAAAAATCAATGAAGACCAATCTTATCCTTGGGGTATTGGCCATTAAAAAAATATCCTAAACTTTCCTGAAAGGTATGGTCATATTTTGCTGGAAAAAAACTTGAAATTATGTTTCTCTTCAGTTGTTTTGAACACGTGTGTGTGCATGTTTTTTTTTTTTTTTTTTTTTTTTTTTTTGGGGGGGGGGGGGGGGGTCAGAAAACCTGATCAAATATAATTTGTTTTATCATTCCTCAACCACCATAGAACACACTGTTAAAATATCTCAAATAATTTGTGAAACTGATGCCACTTATGATACTCCAAAAAGAAGTTATTAAAATAACAAAACTGTACCTTCTGGCCTTAACTCAGGTGAGCGTTAAAATAAAACAAATATGTTCCTGTAACCTGAATACCCCACTAATGACTGGCAGGTGCCTCAAAGAGCCTATTCCCTAAGAAACTATCATTCTATGTAGAACCACACACACACAAAAAAAAAATAAAAAATAAAAGAAATAAAGAAAGAAAAAAAAGAAATGAAAAACAAAAGAATACAATATAGTTTCCAAATAAAAAATAGCTATAGCGATAACCTCACTTACCAACCCCCTCTTCCTGAGGCCTCCATGACTTTGTTAACCAAATAAGACAATGGGAGACAAAACTGACAAAGGGATCTAGCTGATGAATTAATGAACTTACCACATGGGACTACTTAGTTAAGTGGAATAAAAGCTGTGGAGGTGTTGGTAAACTGGATGAGGTTGATTGACTGACATGTTCTCTGACAGCTTGCTCAAATCATTTTTTTTTTTTCTTTTTTCACAAAGTGGTAAAATTCTACAAATGATTTAATATTTTACTAAATAAAATAATGGCAGAATAAAAGGACTCTGATGCATCATATTATGTTCGACTTAGCAATTCAAGATTTGACGTCAGAGATAAGATGGGTTTGAGAAGCTATCAATATTTTTGCTAACCTTTTTTCAAATAAATAAAAATACTGGATTAAAAAGGGAAGAAAAACTTTGTTTGATTTTGCTGAAGTCATACAAACTAATCCAACAGTACATTTACAAGCACTCAAAATAGAAACCTGGCAATATTTTGTTCAAAGATGGGCAGCAAATGGACAATCAGATTATTTGAGTGGCCGGTATAATTTATACACAAGTACAAAATAGACAGACTGACAGATGCTGGTATAAACATTTTGATTCCTGTCTGCTCTCTCCCTACTCTCTCAAGGGGGGGGGGGGGGGGAGAGAGCTCTCCTTATCTTAACGTTTTATGGAAACACAAAACAAATCTGAAACATCGACAAATAACAACGCTTCTGATAATTTTAACTGTTGTTTGGGAGGCAGCTTTAAAAGGCATACTACCCACATAATAACTAATATACGTTTATCTAGGACTTCTTCATTTGCAGACAATCTCAAAACAAAATTTTCATTAATATCTCAACAGTAATAGGTTATTAAGTTGCAGAGAAGACCCACACTAGTCACGTTTGTTTACAACTCTTGTCTTTAAACATGTACAGTGTTTACGTCAAACTCCATATCTGGCATTAAGTGTATTTACAACTTTTGTCCTGTTGTTGACAAACAAATATACACACCACAACCAATCAACACAGGGTACCATGGCCCATAGGTGCAGTGTTGGATTTAGATTTAGAAGAGGGGGGGGGGGTCAGGAGTGTTCTGCCCCCCCCCCCCCCCCCTTCGGTTTCTGAAAAAAAATCACACTGATATTCCCCTCTTCAAATTAGAAATTTGACTAGTTGATTTATATGATTTATATCCAAATGGCACTCAGTTTGCCCTCCAAAACACTCCAAGGGGGCTGAGGGTGGGCTTCGCATCCGAGGCCTGTCATTCCTGAAAAGTCCCCCCCCCCCCCCCTTCAAATAATCCTGGATCTGCCCTTGAGGTGCCTGTACACCTTTTTTTTTTTTTACCAGCCCCCCCCCCCCAACCAAAAAAAAAAAAAAAATACAAAATTAAATTGAGAAATTTTGTCTTTTGATAGACCCTATGTATAACAAAATGACATGTCCATTTCACTTTTGATGAGACTCAAAATATACAAAACTGACATTGTGCTGCCACATGCGAAATCTTGGCATGGGTCCCACACATAACAGTTTTAACAAAAAGAGAAAATAAATGAAATTACAGTCAACTGTCATGTCCTAGTAATCCTAGAGTTGAACTCACAAAAGATCTACAGACTTCCTTTTTATTTATCTGAAGAATAAACTTAAAGGATTCTTTAATTTAAATTTTCTCATCTATCTATCTATCTATCTATCTATCTATCTATCTATCTAATTATTAACATCATTATAATAATTTTTATTTTGTTAATTTTCATATATAATGGCAGTCATTTTGCCTCTTTTGGAAATCAAAGTTAACAGTGTTACTGTTTTCCCCAAGTCCTCATAGACAATATTTTAATAATAAAATATCACAGTCAAGACATCAGGACGGCAAAACTAAAGAGATTGTTTATCCAAAACTGATAACATTATGTCAAAGGGCTAAGGGATATGAAGAGCTAGTTATCAACATCCAACAATTATTGTGTCCTTGAAATCAAAGTGCACGGTGCAATCAGTCACCTTATTGTACACCAAACACCCCTTTACAGCATGATAATTCTACTACTAAACTATCAAATAATGTCACATTGATTTAAGAGGGAGCCAGCTATTTCGTCTCATTAAATATAGAGTAAAAGAACATGGACGAGGCACTTGTAGAGAAGTGTCGCTTTGCTTTTAAACCAAAGTAACGGAGCCAGGCCACCTGCTGTGTGTGGCTTTTTAACAATTAGATTTTTACTGGAGTGATTGTTACCAATGAATATTTTATTTTGTAACCAATTACACCTCACTAGCTGCATGTTGCTTTTAATATATTAATTGTACTTGGAAAAATTGAACCAATCAGGACATGAAGCTTTTTACCTCAAATCTTAATTTAATTTTCAAACTTCATTTTTAAATTAATCAAAGAAATCAATATTGTAAGCTCAAAAATAATCTTTACAGGACTGCAAATTCTAAGAATTGTAATCGGACAGTAGGCATGCTTAGTCTAGTGATATAAAAAGTGACGAAAAATTCTGGTATTAAACCATGTGCTAGTATTTGAAGGATATTTTGTTAGATCTGCAGAGAGGGATGATCAATATTCTCAATACATTTGTAGGGATTCCAGGAAATTTAGAAAATTTCATTAATCTGAAACTGTCGCTGCCCTTTTCCCGGTTACATATTGTTTTTTCACAACATCAGAGCTTTTGGGATTTCTACTTCTAAATGATTCCATCCAAAATATTTAGTCCAGGAAAGAATTTTATTAGCTACATTTTACATTAAAAGTGGTGAACAGCTGAATATTAGATACAGGTGCCTTAAAAATTTATTGGTAGACACTGAAATACAGGAGCGGTACATCACATACGTAATAATTTCAAGCTGTTAATTGTCCGAATAAAACTGAAAGATTTGTTTTCACCTTAGGTATACTCCACGTAATTATCTGCCTTTTATTAGACAATCAATTTTACACACAGCTTGATGCTTCATCTTCAAATATTTACATGCACTACAAAAACATAACCACAACCAAATTTCAAAGGTTTACCATCACAGTATCCTGTTTTCTAGGTGTTTTATCACACAGGTGCAAAGTCACAACATGATCAAGATCCACAGATGGTGAATGAAAACATAGATTGAGTATGACTGTGTTCACAATCAGTTGATTTGTGGACTAACTAGTCCCTGGATCAAATGTGGTGCAACCCGCTTGAAAGCGTGCTGAGATTTAAGTCCCCTAGCTGGCCCTGCTGGAATGACACGTGGGGGAGGTGGGGAATCCACTGTCAAGCGTGCACCATATTTGATCCATAGAGTTAGTCCATGGATCAACTGGTTGTGAAAGCGGCCTTCGCTAGCTTTCACCATTAAGTCTCTGTGTCAAGCATCATTTTTTTTCATTATCTAACAACATGTACCTACTTCATCAGGTGTTGTACACATGACCCAAGAAAGTCAAGGATAACAGTACAAATATCTCACAGAATGTCAACACTTTTTATAGTTTTATCTGCAAGTGAAATCTAAATTGTGAATGAGGTGTTTGTTTCACACAGGATGTGTTCAACGTGAATTCAGAAATGAAATTAAGCGCGTCCTAACCCTAGTCAATTTTCAAACACATTATCCAGTACATATTGCCCTGGCTTGGATTTAATAGACCATATAGGCAAGAGATATTTAAAAGTATTAATTAAGGTATCCTTGCTGATGTATAAATTCAAGCTCAATCTGGTTGAATCACAAAGAAAAGGAAAATGGAAAATTCCTCTTTTACCCAGTAGCTGTTGCTTCTCCCCACCTCCGTCATGTACAGTTTCGTAAATCTTGACAGCTTACAAGCATTTTAAAGTCACCTCTTTTCAAGGAAAGAACCTTAAAATCTGAGTCCAATTTTCACCACAGAACTTTCGCTGATCGAAAGCTGGTTTTAACTTGAAGGCAGTAAATTTGTGTCT
The DNA here is from genome assembly GCF_051362555.1 of Lingula anatina. Classification (NCBI taxonomy): domain Eukaryota; kingdom Metazoa; phylum Brachiopoda; class Lingulata; order Lingulida; family Lingulidae; genus Lingula; species Lingula anatina. The sequence goes on along the minus strand of NC_141775.1, from coordinate 2,368,976 downwards.
CTGTCAGCATTAGACTGGGATAAATTAACCTGCAGCAGTTCAACTCTAAAATTAATCTGATCTTATTTAACAGAAAATAAAAAATGGCTGACGCTTCAGACTAAGAATAATTGATGTATTCTTGTATACAGATTAACACCGGTAGCTATTTCATTTTGGAATACTTCATGCACAAACTGAACTTTTTAAAATTAAAAACCAACTTACAATGGAATTAAGTTCCTATACCATCTCATTATTCGGGTAACTCCATTGTACTGAGTACATACCCTCTACTTCATGTAATGCTACGGTTACAATTTTTCACTAGAAATTCTCAAGCTATACTTCATGCACACAGGTATTTCTTTACTTTCCAAGAAGATTTGTTTTTCGGAGGACAAAAGACCTCCCTCACCCATCTGGCCTCTGGTAGGGAGTACACATGCACCTAATATCACGCTACCTGAGGTCACATTCAACATGGTGCAAATTATAAACGGACTTGAGGAAACAGACTGCAAATTGTAGGAGGTATGCCAGTGAGTATGAAGGAGAATTAAAACAGGAGTACGAGAAAGCATGCAATATTAATTAGCCCTACAGCATGGTTCTGAATGTTTGACTGCAGTCAATAGCAGCAGCAGATTAAGAGGGGGGGGAGAGGGTCTGCTTCGCATCCACGGACCCCCCTTTCAAATAATCCTGGATCCGCCCCTGCATAGGCTTAGCTTTATAATTAGTATAAATTTTTAGACAGAGAGGTAATTTTAGTTAAAATGGTGTGAGACACAGCCTACAGTAAATCTTCTTTGCAGTTTCATTGCCACAGTTTACCAATTTTTTCACCACACGGATGTTGTTGAACACTGTGTAAGTGGCATTTTCTTAATGAACAATTTCCTGACTTGAAGTGCATCTTGAACTGTGTACCACTACTGGTAGAAGATGCCAAATACAGCCCGAGTTCTGCTGTCAGTGCCATGGCAGAGGTATGCCGGCAATTATATAGAGGCCAGTTTCCAGAACTCCTGAGACACAGGGTGAACAAATACCTGGACTCCAGAGAAACAGATGTTTTTGGCAGAGCTCGATGTTCTAAACTTTAAATTTCATAGGAATATGATTTCAAAAATGTTTTGGAAAAATACATGTAACACATGATGTAGCTATTATAAATTGCCATTCTTCTGTTCCTACACTGATAGTTTTCTGTCTATGCCACACAGTAGTTGTCATTATTATGTACTTTGTAAGTAAATTGTTTGCTCTACTGGTAGCTTTTATCATAACATAATGTTATCTCTTCAGGGGCGGTGATGCATTTTTGGACCATGATTTTTGTGATCGGTGCCACAGGAATGTTACATACATGTAGCTTAACTGCTGATTCAAAATATAAATTTAAACGCCAAAGGCAAATTATTTCATTGCATTAAATGAATTCGAATTTCCAAGAATTCATTGCAGTTATATATAAGAATTTAGAGCTATTTTTTATGTAAATTTATCAAATCTTAAATCTGGCAGTTTTTTCAGCCACCTAAAATATTGGGCTTAATAAATAAATGTGTGAATAATAGAAAAATATATGATAGAAATAAGTCTTTTGATACACCTTACTAACACTATAAACATAGGCCAATGATATTTTTGGCTCCCAAAATTCGCCGATAGTCAGAAAAAATATCATCCCTGTATGACAAAAGCAACAAGGCAAAATCCATTTTCTTTTTTTCAGAAGCCCAAAAAACATCTACAAGTAAAATTGCCCTAGAATGTTGGCAAACACTGAACAAGGCTGCCCATAAAATATGCACCCTACCTGACTTTCAAATCACCCTTTAAAAGTCTGCGAGTTGTTTATGTCCCAGTGGCCACTTCAGACTCATGTACAGGCACACTACTGCTCTCCTGGCAGTATATCTAAGTAATTCAATAGCAGAAGTTCCATTTCAGTCCTGCTGAGTTCAAGATTCAAAGTGACACTGAGTTAATTAAGTCTTCTACTGGTAGCTATTTTTACCCTCTTAAACATGGGGCAGAGAGAGAGAGAGAGAGAGAGAGAGAGAGAGAGAAAGAGAGAGGAATAAATGTATTCATAAAAAGAGGGTTAAAGATGTGCTGAAATTGTATGTGTACGTATAAGTGATTGTAAACTGTACATGTGTTTGTGAGAGAGACAGAAAGAGAGCAAACGACAGAGAGAGATTGAGAGAGGCCTGTTAATTCCAACTAATACCATTCTAAACTCATCTAACTACTGGAGGTACATGATCATCTGGCTGTGCCCACATTATATATCCTTACACATATAGGAGTTATGACTATAAGCGCATTCAGAACAGTGGACAAAGAGATCTGCAGATTAAATATGGCAACCCACTAAAAAGCTTGCCACTTAATTCCCTGCGAGGATTATGCAACAAGCATTCAAGTGGGTCGGCCATATTTGATCCGCAGAACTGTTAGTTCGCTGTTCTGAATGCATTTTATATGAGAGGGTAGAGGAAATGAGAAAGACAATCAAGTCAATGAATAAATTTTGCAACACAACCTATATAAAATCTTATCTGAAGAAGGTTTCATCTTAAGAGGCAATTATTTACAAATCAACACACCTCTGCAATCGTCCTGACCCTTGGAATAATACTGATAATATTAAGGCCATGCATGTCAGAACCTGTACTACTGAATGCCACTATTACACATTTTGTGAAGATTCTATACATTTTACTCTTTTTTTTTTTCAGGTGATATATAGGAATAAGGTAGGTTAATTAATTTTTTTCTGTAATCAAAAAATTCACAACAGTTAAGAGACTTTGGATGGAGAGAGATTCACCTTATTTCATTTTAATTTACAGGAAGTAAAATAAAATAAAATAAATGAAATCCAAAATTGAAATATTCAAATTGGAAGAATATTTAGTTTTGCCACTTTTTAATTTTCTTTAAACTTGGCTCTGTGATTTTGGCTATTTTTCATGTTTCCAGTGCCCAAATATGCTGGTAAAAATAACTTCTCATTACAGCCTCAAATATTGATAAATTCAATTAAAATATATGATGTAAAATTGCATCTAATAAAAACAAACTAATTGTTTATATAATTATCCTTTATGCTTTTTACTCTAACTGGCGTATAATCACATATGAAGCACTTCTGCTCAACATAAACATTTTTAAGGTAAAAATTACTTTTATAACACATTTTATCACAAATTTCTTTTCATTGGTTTGATATTAAAAAGCGTAGATCCTCACCTGTAGACTTCTCTTACCTGACGTTGGTGACTGTTACAGAGTTACCTTTCTTAATGAAGGAATATGAAACAAGCTTAAGATGATCACCTTACTCTTAACGCCCACCACCAAGATGAAGATGAGAAGGGGGAGGGGGAAGGGGGGCACTATCAGTAACCAAAAGACCTCTGACACTTGTTTTATTTATGCTCAATTGATGTTCAACTAAGCAAATAATAAAATTGATAATAATCTAACAGTAACCACCTCCTTTTTTTCCATGTGAAAAGACTGACTTGTCACAGCACTTCTTTGCTTTTATACATACATTACTGGCAGAAATGTGCACACAGCTAGTAGTTTTAATAAAAGTTTGAGAGCCCCAACCTCTGGGTTCTGGTATAAAATTAAAGATATTTTAAAAAATAATAAAAATGGTCATGTTTTCTAGATTTTCTCCTAAAATGAACCACAAAATTATCAACCTAAAATGGACTAAAAATGTATCAGAAATAAACTCCCCATTTCAATCTTACCATCTTTGGTCCACCTCTGTAAATTATCAGCAGAATTGCATAAAGTGCGACACTCATCTTCCTGCGTGTTATCTTATCTGGAGAGGCTCATAAAGAGATCAAATGGCTTAACACTCCCAGATAACGCGAGAAGTGGTTTCAAACCAGGCAAAAAAGTATACAGATACAGATACATATAATATGTACCAAAATACAATTAATGAGTATCATTTTGTATATATAATATAGTAATAAAAACTAGAAGAAGAATGAGAATTAGAATATCAACTAGTTATCACTAATAATAATAATAAGTTAATTTTATGAGTAAATATAACTAAATTCAAATTAAATAAATAATTGAACTTGTGAAAGTTATAGCTGTTTCTATTATGCAATCATGGATCGTGTACTTAATATACCATGCAAAAAAAAAATAATAATAATAATAATAATTCATAAATAAATAAATAAAAATAAATAAAAAAATGAAAAATGAAAAACAACTGATACCGAAAGTTAGTTGCATGAGAATGACGGCATTTATAAAACAAAGGGCGCCAATTATTGGCCCAAGTATGTCCTAGATAACCAGGTAGAGTATACTGACCAGTCCTAGTGGACCTTGCCTTACTTGACCAGTGTACTAGTACAGATATACATAACAATGAAATGACCACCTGAGTGTCCCAGGTAGATTGAAGGACGTCCAATATTAAGTTCATCCTCCATGTCAAGACTGTCTCACACAACAGAGATACAACAACAGTAACAGAGATAAGTTTTCAGTAATCTGTGAAATTCAGGGTACCACAAGAAGTACAATCAATATCTCATTGACTTTAAATCAGAACAACAGAAATTTTATCATCTTATTATATTCCGCTAATTGGGCTGACATATACATCCCATCATAGGGCAGTGGCAGGATGAGTTCAACCATATCTCCAAGACATGTATTGGTATACATTATTCCCTATCTTGGGTCTTGGTTTTGATTGATTAAGATTGCAAGTGCACATTTACATGTATATTGAAGTTGTTTGATTGTCTTTGGTTATAAGAGAGAGAGAGAGAAAGAGAGAGAGAGAGAGAAGGTGAGAGAGAGCTAGAGAAAAAAAGAGAAGAGAATGCCACACAACCAAAAATAGTTGATTCATTGCCACGTTGGGTCCACCAGTCCAAGTATGTCTCTAACATTATGGTCCAACGAACAAGCTGACAAAAAAGAACAAAGCTGACATATTTTCAGAGCAGCTCCATCACCAGGGGGCCGTAAAAATCCCACCCCCTACATCGTGTCTACAACAATTCCCTAAATTCCCCAAACATGAAAAATTTATCCTTGACATACGTCTCTGTGCATCATGTTATTTATTTATTTATTTATTTATTTATTGTCTTTTTTATTAAGCTTCTTACTTTTCCCTATCTACAGCAGTGCTTCTGAAACATGAATAATACCATTTCACATAATATTATATAGTTTACTAGTATCACTTCATGATGAGGCAGAGATGAAAGATGTAATGAACTTCAACTGTTAATTTTTTGAAGAATGTTTGCTTATATGTGACTTAATTCCACATTTCATACATAGCAACTGATATCTGTGGTACAAGCACAATACAGTAATTACTCCATCTTTTCAATGGGCAAAAACTATCAAACTTTCAGTTTCATAATTTTAAAATCACAAAAATTTTATTTCTATATAGCATTAGTGGTGCTTTAACTACATATAGAATAGAACTATAGAGTATCCTGCTACTTAATTTTGTTGCAACCAATCACTAGGAGTTTTTTAATTTTTAGAAAATTTCGACATTCAATATACAGTATCTGTAAAATGCCTAATTAACCCCTCCTTCCATTTAAAAGATCAAGTAATTACCTTTCAGCTGCATTCAACAGCAGTAGTACAGTGTAGATGCGCAAGTCATATCATTAATCTTTGAATTAAGAAAAAGAGAAAAAAGCGTCACTTAAATATACATACCTGCTCATGTGAAGTTAGATCTCTCCTTACTAGTGTAAAAAAAATATTCCAATCTCTTCTATTCCAGCAGCAATTCTAGGTTCCAGAAGCAGCTAAGGAAATGTCCAACTACAAAAATTGCTGGATTCTGAAAATTCTGGCTGCGTTCCATCCTTGGTTGTCCTTTAAACAACAGCTACAACGCTGGGCCTCCTATATGAAAAGGTTGAAATAATTATTCAGGTCAAATCACTTTGACATTGATTTTAATGATGAGGCATGCGTCTTTTGATGAAGTTTTTTTTTTTTTTTCAAGAGAGAGAGAGCTAAGAGTTGTTTACAATTGGGTCGGAAATGCAGCGACACCTACTGATGTCATTGTCAAGGTGTAATGTTTTTATCAATACCTTAGAAAACCTAAGTTTGATTAAATATAGGCGAAAAAAATATAATTAGGAATAATTTTGAAGAACTTCACTCTTTTATGCATCCACTTGCGTTATGCTTAAAAAAGTAATGAATTAAGTTAATTTAAATTTACTGAATAAAGACTGGAGATATCGATGTCAAGATAAATGCCACATCTTGTGCTTTCAAGAAGATTAGATGTTAAAAAATTGAATAAAAATAAATCTTCACAAGCAGAAGTAATACTAGTAGTTCAGAACTCAGTATCAATTCAGAACCCCCCCTGCTCCACCCACCTTAAAAAACAATATATAATAATTAATAAATCGTGCAGGAGTTCATTCTACTGTGATATATAAACAGCCCCAATCTCTTAACAGAATTATAATTCCAGGAACTCATATCTTTCTAGGTAGGTACTTTACGGATACACATGTTATGTATCAGTTGGATCTTCCAGGAATTTTATTTCTGAAAACAGTATTAAAGCCAGTATACAGTAGAATATATATATGGAGGCACTGTACACATAAGGCCTGGAGGTCCCTAACACACAAACCTGGTTTGACAATTATGAATTATTTCATTTCCCACTGTGTGGGTTTTAACACAGTCTCTTAATGAACATACAATGACACAAGCAATTAACGGAAACAAGTTATTATTGTGTTAGCTGTCCAAGCGCAGCATTAAATTACACCATATGCGCTATAGTTAACGAGACCAGTCGAGTACTCATTGTATGGAATTAAATTTAGTGTAATTATCAAAGCAAAGCTGTATACTGCAAGCAGTAAGCAAATCATCTTGTAACAGACTGATTCTGTGCTTCAAACTTTTGCTTTCAAGAAGATTCAAAACAGCATGGATATTGCAGTATACAAAAATTCAGACAAGTGTATACTTCTTGTAATAAGCAAAATATGAGTACTAGTATATGTACATGTGGAATTATCATAATTAGGATGCTTTGTATGGACAGTAGATTTCAATTAATAAATAAAAGTCTAAAAATGTATAAAACAGACTGCAAAACAATATTTCCTGTATCTGTTGTACACTACTTTATTTTTAATACTTATCTGTTAACACACCTGATGCTGGGTACAAGATAAATTGTTCCTCCTCATCCAACTATCAAAAAAGCCTGCCTGAGATGTTTTAAAGTCCTGCACCTTAAACTCCAAATCAAACTAAAAGGGTTCCAACATCAATGTCTACAAAACCCACATTCTGGCTAATGCACAATTGGGAGTTACATGTATATTTAAATGCAATCCATTAACTAATGCATAAAATCATGAAAATTCAATAAGCAGATTTCGCCCTACAGTAGACCCATTCAGCCTCTGTTCCAGGCGACACAAAACTCTCTGTCTCCAACAGCATTAAGTCACCACTCCACAAATTATTGGTTTCCTGGTTGGAATATTTGCCTTGTTGATATTCAGGACAGCCAATGCTTGGTTCAGACTAAGGTAATTTTGAACTGTATATCAGGCGCTGCATTCATAACTAAAGTTGATCTGCTGACTAACAGATCTGGCGATCAAATATGGCCGACCCACATGAATGCTTGTTGTGTGATTCCCACAGGGAAACTGTTCAGTGTCTAATCCGATATTAAGTGGCCAGCCTTTTATTTGCTCACCATATTTGATCTGCGGATCTGTTAGTCCGATGTTCTGAATGCGCTCCAACAGATCCGGGGGATCCAATATGGTTAACCCACTTGAAAACATTCCATGTAATCCCCGTGGCGAACCTATGCAGTGTCTAATAGGAGATTATGCTGCAAGCTTTCAAATGGGTTGGCCATAGTTAAACAGCAGATCTGTTATAGCATAGTGGGGCCTCTTTGTGCAGTGAATGGAATAATAGAGGGCATTCCCAGAGATTAGATCGATCCAACTAGATCGACCTAACTCCCTGGGGGTTCACGCTAAATAGCTGTCAGCCGATCGGGCACTAAAGTTAATTACCCCCTTTCAGCTTGTAGTAGGCGGGACGGACATTTAAGCCAGATTATCTGACAGTAATCTAGTGAGACTCCCCACAGGGAATGATCGATCTAAAATCTATGGGAATGCACCCATACAGACACCCCACTGAAAATAAGACAATGAAATCTATGTTCGATTGAATGTACATGTATTCTTTGATCAACTTTGGTTGTGAAAATGGCCTAACACAAGTTTTTCTACCTTTCAGTCCAAAATAATCCTTGAGTGAGCATCTATCATAGTTGTAACTGTAGATGATGAAACAGTGAAGAAAAACAAACTGAGGCTGGCATGACGTTCAATAACAAATTGAATTGCAACAATTTAATCAGTGTCAAACCAAGAGGAATGTTTGATTAGTAGTAGTCTTACATGCTGTGCGCAGTCATTTCTCAGTAAGTTTAAACAAAGTTGATTTTGTATTCTGCAAAAAGATGCTGATGCTGAAATTAGGAAAAGTGAGTGAAACTCTTATTATGTAGTAGTACCAGAAGAAATGTCAGAGACATGTGGATAATAAAGGAGTTTCCAGCAATCTCTGAAACTCCTGCAAGCTGGTAACATTGGACGAAAGGCAGCATGGTTGTTTTGACACACAGTGATGATTAAGACCAATATATGTAACCATTTCTAAGTAATGACGATAACAGTAAAATATTGTATCCACACTTTTTATATATAATTATCAAAAGGAAATGTATCAGTATATATATTGCCTTAATTTCTAATGATTCTTATAATATTACTGTATTCTTAAAGTGAACTTGGTCCAAATGATTAAATTGTTTTAATAATTAAATGATTTACCATGATATTTGCTACAAATGCATACTGTAGTGTAAAATGAGCAGGCAAAAGTGGCACTGTGCCACTCAAAGATCTGGGATCAAATATGGCCTTCCAACTTGAATTTCTATATTATTAACTATCATTTATTAACACATTGTTTATCATTTATTACCATATTGTTTTTTAAATAACAGTGCCACCAATGTATCATTCAACTCCATCATTTTTTTTCTGAGAGAAAATTCAAATGAAATTGTAGCGCTGGAACCAAATGAAGTTTTGGACATGCACTGGGTTATTCCGTCTGTACAATGTAGTTTCAACCTCTCCTTGCAAAGAACTTTTTTTGAAAATTCTATAAGGGTTCAGAAATTGTGTGAAATGCCATTATGTGGCAGAAAGTTTCATCCTAAAAGCTTTTCCAGATCACTGTAAAACAAAAGTATGCATTTACAAGTACATTAAGCTTGTCTCTGCCTGCAGCAATGCTGCATTAAAGGTACTCTTCATTTCCCCCTGAGTTGTTTGGGAAAATTCTGGCCAATTATTTATTTACAAGTACAAAATATTTCTTTGATTTTTGCTGTAGGGAATTCACTATGGCAGTTGATTACTTATTACTTCTAATAAATACCATACTATAGGTGCAAAGTTTGAATTCTTGCTGTTGCTTTTTTTTTCAATAAATAGATAGATAAATTAAAAAATTAATATAAAACAACAACCAAAATTTTGTTGCTTTTTCTCAAGTTTGATTAATATTCTGGGGACTACCTGGTCCCAGGGAAGATGTATTTTTGTACTTTTTAGTAGGAGATTTTAACTTAGGCAAATCAAGCCTTTAAGCAGAGTGTGTTTGTGTGTGTGTGGGGGGGGGGGGGGGGGGGGGGGGGGGGGGGTAGAAAGAGCCGGAAAAGGTTTTCACTGAATCAAAATTTGACGTACATGTAGGTTCTATGCCATTTCTTAAGTTGGGTCAAACAAGGGGTAAAGATTTAAAAGGTCCAAAGTAATATGGTTGAAGATAAATTATGGATCCCCCTTTTAAATTGCTAGCTGAAGGCCTGAAACTTTACAAATTAAATTTAGACAGCATAATAGTTAACATTTATCATGAAACAAATTTAAATATACCAAAGATCAAATGTTGGGGTTTATACGAAACAGAAAGGGAAGTGAAATTAGAAAGAAATAAAAGAAGACATCATCCAGTTTGAATAGACTTACCGAAGAAAACAATCCAACAATTTTACAGTCAAAACAATCAAATATGTATTCACGTTCCTAGTATGTGAATATTTCTTCTGTCCATTTAATATTCATCCATCCCTTTAAAGTTAAGATTTCCTGCTCCAGATGCCACCACAGGCAAGGTCCAGGGGGAGTAAATTTACATTAAGTCTTGGAGCAGACAGCTTTACTCCTTTAAGTTAATAATTCCACCTCGTAAATAAAATTAAGCCCAATCCCAGCAAATGCATTTTTCCAATCAAATTATAGATATTCTCACACTTATAATCCAATTTAATGGAACCAAAGATCATTCTCCATTGATTGAAATGATGGTACCATCAATGGATAAAAAGCTAGAGGTCCAATTCCAAAACTAGAACATTATTGTCCGACTGAAGCAGACACCAATGTCCAAAAATCAATCTATAAACAGTCCAAGTGAACATGCACATGTAACTTTTAAGCATCTATCTCACTATACTTGCATACTGGTATTTACAAAATTCCAAAACATATTCCTGTACATTTCTTTTGCGTTTAGCAAAAGGTTAATTCATACTGTAGTCTCAATGAGGCCTGATCCAGCTCCATTCTTTCAATGAACTTTATCTGTTTGATCAGTGTCTACATGAGTCTTCTGAGGTTGTTTCTTCTATTGCAATGATCTTTCAAGTTGATTGCTCATGAAATCCATAAATACCATTCCCATGTTTCTACGTTGACCACAGTATCAATTGATCCAAGCAGCTGATTTCTGCCAACTTCAGACCAATGTAGGAAATGTTCCAGAACTGTTCCAGAGCAATATGTTCCAGAGCGGTTCTCTGAAGGGTTCCTCAATCCATCCTGGCCCATGCACCAATCAAATGTGCATCAGGAACGTGATTGTGTAATGGGCAGATTAACTCTGGTTTCTTATCAGATGCCCTCTCACAGGCTGGCTTTTGTGTCCCGTATGCCCCCGTCTTCCAACAAGAAATTCAAACTCGGTGCAGTCCTTACGACCACTACACAGTCTAAAAAGGAGGGTTTACTGCAGCAAGGGGCAGTCTAAGGATGCATTCAGAAAAAGTTGATCCATGCACTAACAGATCCGCAGATCAAATATGTGGGACCCACTTGAAAGCTTGCCACATAAACCCCTAAAAGGCACATTATAGTTTCCCCCCAGGGACTACCCAGTAAGCTTTCAAGTGGATCAGCCACATTTGATCTGCAGATCTGTTAGGCCATGGATCAACTTTGATTGTGAATTTGGCCTGTTAAGACCATAGTGATTGTGGAATATAAACAAAAACTAACATCACTGATGGCACATTTACACAAATACTACAGGATCTAATTACACCCCTCAGTAGTCTGAGTGTTAAGTGAGATAAGTTTATCAAGGACATGATACTGCAAATATTTTTTTAGTCATATTAATCTAAAATAAACTCCACAAAAATTCACATTTGTTGCTTTCTTTGACTTACTTAATAAAATCAAATAGGCCATATCCAAAATTTTATTATCATGGTTCACAATCCTCACATAAGCTCAACATGTTTACATTTTCAAATTAGATCATGTTTAGCATGTGGCTAAAATTCAATATGCCTACTCCAGACCTGCAGTGTATACTTGGCTTAATGTTCCCCAGTCAGTATCAACAAACATTGAAATGGCTGATATGGTAATTGATCGTCAGGTCAGTGACCCTCTTTAGCAGGATATAATATGGAAGTGACCAGAGTCAGGCTTAATTCTGTGTGGTTTTCTTGAGATTTCAGCATACACATTATTCAGTTAAAACAAGGAAAATCACTTCTGGCTACATATAATCTCCTAGACATGAAGTTTTGATTCAAATTAATCGGCTTGATAATTACCACATACATGTGTATTGCAAGAAAGCAATACACAGATTCTACGTATATATATTTTTTGAATTGGTTCAAAATTAAATAACTTTAGCAATGTATTTATTTATTTATTTTGTTCAATCAACATTTTTCCTCAATTCCTGAATGAACTGGAGAGAATGGCTGTCATTATCTTTAGATCAAAGTAAATGACAATATTACTGCTATATTGAAATTATATATTTTTGGTTTGATTTTTGTTTTCTTTCTACTAACAAAACAAACAGTTTTGTGCCAGGTGCAACCAGTACATGTGATTCACAGACTGCTTGGGAAATGTTTTAACCAATGCTTCCCAGTAAACAGTTTTGGTTTCCCTTTCCAGATCTACATGGTTTGTGCATGTCAAGTGTGGCCTCCAGGACACAGCCCAGACTGGGCGTTTTAAAATACTGACCCAACAACCAGCTGTACTTGGGTCAGTGACTGGTCATCCCATGGCGACTTCAGAATATTTAACCAAAGTTCAGGTCAACAGTTATCCTCGTTTCCCTGCTTCCACCCCCCCACCCCCCCCACCAACCTCATGCCTAGGCAAGCCCTCCTTATCAGCCTACTTAAAAGTTTAAATTTTAACCAGTGGAAATTACAATTGAAAATATCTACTCTAAGGAGTGTTTCCTTGAAATAGAGTTTTTTTTCTATTACTAGCATCAGTTCTGTCACATCCTCAATATAATGGAGTTTGCACAGAGGTAAATGTGTTAGGTTTGACAGGCTCAACTAACACAAAAACCTGATCACTGTGATTGTAAATTTGTAAAGTCCAGTAGTCATTACAGTTTCAACATTGTGTTACAATTATTCTCTCCCTTTATAATATTTTCACTTCCTAAACCATGACTCCATTAAATCAACCCTAAATACACACAATGAGACAATTAATTAAGTTATTAATATATATTAAACATTTATTTCCATTTCATGTATACATATTATATTCATTCATATATTATATATAATACAAATATCCATCACTAACACAAAATCCAGAGAGCTGAAGAGATATCTGTCAACTATTTTGTTTCTATATGCACTGCACATCTACATGTATGTGTTTATGGAGTATGGTGATTTTTTCACAAAAATCTGTCACCTCTCATCTTTCAATTAGAACATTGAAGTGTAAAATTCGTGACCTAAATTTAACATAATAATAATAATTATAACGATAATAATAATGAGTCAAGAATGCAAATAGCTATTTTGTATAGTAATGGGTAATTTTTGAGGGAATTCATATATCTGGCCTGCCAGCTGAATCTGATATACAGACTGCTGTTGAGTCTTATTTCTCATGACTAGCTTTTGTCTCAATATGCCACCCTATTTATATGGGTAAAATGTGGCACTGCTTGGCTTGTTTGCTACGTCAGTTCACATTAAGCATACTAAGGCAGTGCAACATAAAACCTCAATATATGAGGGGGATATGAGCTCGTGAAAACATCAGAGGAGCTTCAAGTTTCTCTAACCCACATCACATTAGGTAATGATACAAAATAAAAATAAATAGATAAAAATAATCATGCCAAGTATTGTATAGTTATAATATTTTCAAATATCTTTATATAACACGTATTTCCCTTATCATGTATTCTTAGAATATGAATATACTACAAAAAATACAGTCACATTGATATGGTCTTTGGTAGATACGGCGAACAAATCTTAAAGCCCTGTACCAGTACATTCCTGATGCTAGAAAACTAACTTAATCGGTGTAAATTGGGGTGTAAGTATTGTAGTTTACTATTGTCTTGTTTCAACAAAAAGTCTTACTTATAAAGAAATATTTGAAGCTTTTAAGAATTGTAAATATACTATAATAAACACATGCACACTTATATATATCATGGTAAAATCCAATAAATATACATATATAATCAAAAATTCAGTTTAGACAGAAAAGTAAAGTAAAACTTTCTACAAACTCTGTAACAAGCTTCATCAAGTTCAGTTATTTGATTTTGGACTAGCTTTTTGAGTAAGGGAAGGTTTAATTTCACAAAAATATAACCACCTACAAATGTAGAAGAAATATGACTTATAATAACTTGATTATCTTTTTCCAATTATCCCCTGTTCCATGCAATTACAATATATCCACTGTTATGCACCCAAATTATTATTTTTTAAATAGCACTTTTGAAATACAACAATAAAAACTGAAGTTTTACATCTTAAATAACAATCAATGCCAGAGTTTATCGTAGTCATTTAACCACATATTTTCAAGATAATTTAATACATTACATTTTAAATAATAATGGTATCAAAGATTTCTAAACAAACATACTCAGGTATCATAATTGTTCTTCTCAGTGTTATCAAAAACAAAAAACATATTTATGTAATACCAAAAATAAAGCACCATTTCAAGTTTACTGTAATAGCCTTTTACGCTGCAAGCAATAAATAAGATCCGTGGCATCAAATTGACAGGAAAAGTTTGATCCTCTGAAATCCTGAGAGTAAAATGAAAATTGATATGTTATAAAAACGCAATTATGGGACAAACACCAGTACTCTGATTTCACTTACAAAAATAAAACATAAAATGAGGCTGTCTGGTTTTGCTGATTAATTTTCTAATTAATTTACTATTTAAAATACAATGAAGCTATTTTATTTTATCTGACTATATCATGGTTGTAGGCTGTGCCATGCTACTGCAGCCAGCTGCTTTAAAATTTGAATTTAGCAAGAAAGATAGATGAAATTGGACTTAAAAAAACTGAAAATGCAAGTACTGAATGAGGTGTTTGGGGGGAGGGGCATAAAAGCACCAATCATATACCCAAATTAATCTAGAAGTCTTTCATCTCCAATTCTTAGTAAAATTGTGTCATGGACATTAAAATAAGAAATATAATATGGAGAATAATTTAGAAATTGAACCTGTTTGTGGTTGGAAGAAACAACAAATTGTGCTGATGATATCTTGACCTCAGTTGTATGTGTATATCATATCACCTTGCCATTCAGTAGCAAGTTTTACATGAACATATGCAATCACTAATGTGCCCTTATAAGGAACTCATCTGCATATTGTCATGGCAACTTAGGGCACATAAATAGGACTTAAATGAATTACAGATGGTACACTGCTGAAAATTCTTATCCATATATAGGTCCAATAGATGATATGAATTATACATATTGTAAGGACACAACAGTGCCTGAAGACTTATCCATTGTGCAGACAACTTGGAATACATATTTAACCCATCACAAAATGTCAAATTTGGTTGTGCAGATATTCCATATATGGTGTTACCATGGCAACCACCATATTATATACTTGCCTTGAGGCATTCCCTTATATATGGTGTTGCTATGGCAACAAAGTGAAACTTCCCCTATTTTTGATCTCCATGAGTGTTAATACTACCACAGTCACCAACTGAATTCCCACCAGAAAAAGTGATAAAATATTCTAAATGCTGACATTGCTGATCACCAAATGACGCATTTCTTCTGTACTGCAGGGTTCATGGGGCTGCCAGGTTTGCACTGGAATTGTTGAGCAAATTCCACCGAGTTGGATAATGTCCCTATCACTCTGAAAAACAACAGAATACATCAGTTTATGGAAAAAAATTATATACTAGGCGACATGATAATAATTACAAAATTGCTTTTTAAATGTAATTTATGGAAATTCAATACATGTCTGTTACCTTTTTTTGTGCTTAAGTATTACATGCATTTTTAATGTGTGCCTCATTTTGCTAGGTGTGCCTCATTGTGCTAGATGTGACTCATTGCTCTAGGTGTGCCTCATTGTGTTAGATGTGCCCCATTGCGCTAGGTGTGCTCACTCACCTGTATTTTCCAGGACTATGGGGATCTGTGGCCAACTGTAACTTATCTTCCTCTTTGGTCTGAGATGAGCACCATACCTGAAAATAAGAACACTGTTGTGATAACAAAACTCCAGTCCACTAATAACTAACTGTCACTCTTCAGCCAGCAATTAAAAAAGGGTTTCTGTGGTGGTTAAAAGTAGACCTTTTACCACCACAGTTGACTCAATTTTAGAAATGGCATAGAACATAGATCAAATGTGATTCAGGGCAGACCTTTCCTGCTCAAAAGGAAGGTTCTTTCTAACCCACCACTAGAACCCCCAAAAACTGCCTACAAGCCTGACATCAAAGGCGCAGAGGATGCTAAGCTTAAAATATTTACAATGATGTCTTTCACCACAGCACTGACCTGAGAGAAACCCACAAAGAACAGCTGTCTGTGGGTCAGATTGGTCCCTGGCAGTGGCTGCTCCTCCCCATTATGCTGTACCCAGTGTTCATACGCCTGAAATATGTTATAACATTATTATCTGTTATGTAATAGTACATACGATTACATGTATGTTGAAGCCAACTTTTTCAGTTGCATTCAATGAGTCTGTTGTTTGAGAATTTGAGAAAAAAGCATAACATTCTGTAAGAATAAAATGTTGCTGAAATATCTGATATTTCTCTCCTGAAGAAAAGAAATTGTGATTTTTCTCCCTAAATGTATGCTTTGAAAGTAAAGGGAAAAATAAAACAAAACTTAAATCAAATTGTCGGGATTTTTTTTCTTTTTTATAGATCCTTAAGCCACATATCACCTACATGGTAAGCAGCCTTCAGTCCTCCATTGTCTGCAATATTTTCACCTAGTGTTTGTTTTCCGTTCACCTGAAATAACATCAGCAGACACTTGTACATCTGGCCATGGCAATAACGAGTTCATTATTCTTCCTTTCTAAGACCCTTTTTGCATTAAATATAATACTGAAGTAATGCAGTCTTTGCAGGTTCATATAGAGTGACAGAGATCTGGCTAGTACATAAGAGAGTCATCGTAATGCAGCCTCCGTGCTTGACATAGCCACAATTCCCTCAATTTCCTTTTTACCTTTTCCCCATTAAGTTTGTACTGGCTGTACTGGTCAATGAAGCATTTGGTCAGTTCCTTAAACTTGGCCACAGAAGCATTGTTCCACCAGGGGTGAAGGTTGCCATATTTGTCAAACTCACGACCTGGAACAAGACCAAAATCAGCGAATATATAAACATTTATCAATCTTTCCAATAGATAATCATCAATTTAATATCATGTAGGAGTCTTTCAAAATTAATAGGAACTTCTTCAAGAAGACCAAGAATATTGTGACAATTGGTTGCTAAGTGAATTTCCTATGGCATAAGATACGACCTAGAAAGAGATCATCTCCTAGTAGGTGTTTGGTAACAGGTGCAGCTCCTCTTACCTTGGTCATCAAAACCATGTGTCAGTTCATGTCCCATCACTACCCCCATAGCACCATAGTTCAATGACCTGAAATCAAGGAAAACAGCTTACAGGAGAATAACTTGACCATCAAATGAGTAAATGGATCACCACCTAAATCTAATTCATTTTTAATAACTTAGGCCTATTACTTATTTTTATTAATTTTTATTATTTCATGTTATTTACATGGTTGAAAAAACTTTGATATTATTTTTTATTACTATCTGCCCTACTCAGAGAAATATATCAAAATCCATCCATAACTTCCCGAGTTAGGCTGTTAACAAACAAATCAACAAAAAAAAAAGCAAAAAGCATCATTTCCTTGGCAGAGGTAATAAATGAAGCTGACACCCCTCTCCACTTACTTGGGAAAGGTCTGGTCATAGAAGGGAGCCTGTAATATTCCAGCAGGGAAGACAATCTCATTCTTGGTGGGGGAGTAGTAGGCATTGATAGTGGGAGGAGTCATGTCCCAGCTATGACAGCAGAAACAAAGGATATTTTGTATCAAAACTTGAAATGTTAATTTTCTGATACTGAAAATTGCTAGTTTGGAATTTATCAAGATCACCGTTGTCAATGATTTATAATTTAATATTAATTTTTTTAGATGTTTCTGTGATTTTATGACTGGATAATAAACATTTATAATCTATTTTTAAATAAAGAGAGCAAACTTGTAATTTTTTTCAAAATTTTTTTTCACCTGTTTTTGTCTGGTTTCCTTTTCAGTTTGTCGATATTTCTCTTCACAGCGTACTTCACAGAGTTAATGTTATTACTGAAGTAACCATCCACTGTCACAGGAAACTGAAATACAAAAGCATTTCTCAGCAAGAAATTTCAAGTGGAAATTAAGCGGAGATATCATTTGTGTTCTTGATTACATACCCACATCTTTGGGTTGTTCCACAAAAAAAGTGAACATGTGAGTCACGACAGTCAGTGAAAGACACACATTATGAATTATATTTGCATAATTTTGACTATTCCCATTATTTTCTGTCTCATACAATAGAGCTCTCCAGTATACATGTAGAAAGTATTCAACAGTAATTAGAAAGTATGATAAAACATTAATGTGAATATTACACAAATCAAGTGTGTCATATGGCTCATTTTTTACCAATCAGAGAAAGAGCAAGTTCAGTAATAGTTAAAAGAGTTGTTGATCAACTGTTGCAGTTAAATGTGAAAAGTTGGTAGCAAAATGTAAAAACACTCAAATTTCCAAAATTTCTTCTGTTTTTTGCGGACCATATTGTCTCGTCTTATCATAGTGCTGAACTACGCAACTCAGCAGAAGTTTAACCTAGAATATTAATAACAATAACAAAATGATGAAAATCTAATTTTTTTAAATATCGGGTTATCACGTCTCACCTCAGCATAGCGTTCATCAAGGGCAGTCTTGTTCAGTATGAAGGAGGGAAATCCAATCATATCAACTATGGCGTCTGCCTGCAATACAGAATATGATTCAGACACTAGCTTCATAATATGAACAAAAGCTGACAAGTTTTTCATAAGTAACAGTAAAAATATTTACTTAAAATTCCAAGAATAAAATTTCTATGCAGCATGAGCTGCGAAAATTTCTTATTTATCATTGTAAGTTAAATTAATCCTTAATTTTCCATTTTAATACTGCATAATAACTTTCTGGTTACATTATTTTTCACACAATACTATAGTTATCTGGTGCTCTTCATAATCAATAACTCATGCAAAATTCATGACACAGGAAGTACCTTATCAATGGCGGCCTTTTTTGTCTCTTCGTCCATCCACGTCAACTTCAGCAGGTTTCGTTTGAATGCATTCCGCACTTCTTGTATCATTTGCTCGGCCTGAATGTACACGTCAAGCTAGGATAGGAAAAGTTACCGAACCCAATGGGTGTGTTTGTGTGTGTGGAAACAGGGTTAGAAATTCACTCTCGCGGGATACATGGTACCTATTATTGGCATTGCCAAGCCAGTAGCCAGCAATTTTAATGTGGGGGTATTTTTCTACAAAAAAAAAGTTAATTTTTCAAAACTTTTCCTTGACCAAATCTGAAATCTGACATAGAATCAAGTTCGAAATTTCATTCTAAAACAAAAATTTTTTGCCAGCCAAAAGGGTGTTTGGCCATAACTCTATCCACCCACCCCCCAACTACCACCCCCTGCCTACAGGCCTGTATTGGCACACTTGTTAACCTCCAATTTAAACACACGAGACAGTGTATGAAACCAAAGACATAGTAATGACCACTATAATTACAGAAATTAACAGAAATCAAGAAAGGGACTTAACATACAGGTTTCATTTTGAATCAACATTTGGAAATACAATTCGGTTAATTTATGGTCACTATGACTATAAATTTGACAGGTGTTCTCTGATGGTTCACCTGAGCAATAATATACATTGCAAGCTCAGCAATTGATAAAAATCATTTGTACATATGGTAATACAAACTGTTGGGTAATACTGACTTTATAGGTTGGTCAAGGAGAACAATGCTATTTCAGCCATTCTCAGCATGCTGCCACCAATATTTGACAAAGAGTGATACACTGGGTGAAAAACAAATGGTAAGTAATGATCAAGACTGCCACGGATCAACATAAAAATAGACAATGATCATGGAGTTTTTTTTATTATTGGCACCAAAGTTAACTAATGATCATGAAGTTTTTGGATTTTCTGCACCAAAATTTAATACTTAATCCCAAATTTCTAACCCTGGTAAGGTTGGGTGCTAGCTTGTAATACTGCAAGGTGGAATCCAAAGAAAAAGTGTACAGCCATGAGGTGCTTGTAAATTTTGTAAAAGAAAATGTTCAGGACTACTATATCTGAAAAACAATGGATGCATCTCAGTATCTTAGAAATAACCAAGACTGAACAGAGAAATGTTCAATTTTTAATCTTAATTTCACACCAGGAGACATTCATTTGGCAGCACACTAATTCTGTTGGATCCATGTTTGTGTGCGTGTGTACCTGCGTGCATGCCACTGTGAGTATGGTATTTGTTTCTCCAAAACCTTGATACAGTCTTGAGATAGCATGCCAATGTCAAACCACACTAACACACAAAGCTATGTATATCTGTTTGTGGTCAAAACCAACACAATAACCAAACATGCATGTGTTACAGAATTACATGCTATGGTTTCTATCATTCTTTCTTTCTTTTTCACCTTACAAACATCAATGTTCGAGTTTTATCAAACAATTAATTCTGGCTGGACTATTTCCAAGAGTGTGGCTTTTAACAAAGTTTTTGGAAATAAAATCAGGTAAAACATCACATAAAACATGTTTTGACAAAAAACAAATACAAAGTGGGGTGGTCCAAAAAAAAAAGCAATTTGTAATTTCACCTTAAAATAATCAACATCAAGCATTTAACAAAATCCTTTGATTATTTAAATTATAAAAAAATTACATAAAAATAAAATCAAATTTAGAGCCCAAGAAATTCAGCTATCAACATTCACATCTATTTCAAGCTGTATCAAGTACAAAGTAATTCTAAAACATTGCCTAAAAACATTAACATTTCAGTATTTCACATAACAGTGGTCCTGGCTTCTATGTTAGTTAGGGATTATGCGGGTGCAGCCTTATTTAAAACAGAAATACTAGTTTTTCAGCATTCCAAAACATTCAAGCCAAGCAAGTTTCTGTATAACAGCAACTTGATATCTGCAGTGCTGTTACTAGTAAAAATACCCACCATTCAACATGACATTTGACAACCATTGCACATAGCAATAGGTGTGAGGATTTAAGGAGCAGACTTCTATGGACTTCTATTAAAACAGGCATGTCTGTATAAGCAGGGACCATTGTTATGTGTATGTTCATCCTAATTTAAGTAGACTCAAAACAATTTAAATTCCTTTAAAACAAAAGAAAAATGTAAAATTTACCTCGCTAAGGAAAAAAGATTATATTCATAACACAGTAATTTCACATACTTATAATTTTTTTGGTACAACTTACACAATCAATTGGTATCTCTAACACAATTGATTGGTATTTCTAACACAATTGATTGGTATCACTAACACAATCAATTGATATCACTAACACAATCAATTGGCATCACTAACACAATCAATTGATACAACTAACACAACTCAACTGACAACAGCATCCTGTGCAACTCACACAATTAACCAGTACATCTTGTATGATGATCTAATACAACTAACACAATATTCCGATGCAACAAACACAATCACAAAATACTAATAGCACAATCTGGCACAACTTTCACAATCTGACACAACTAATACAATAATCTGATGGACATAGCACAATCTTCTGGCACAACAGCCATGAATCACCTGGTATAACTAGCACAATCACAAGGTTCAAATAGAACATTTATCTGGCACAACCAACACAATAATCTGGAACAACTTACACAATCATCTGGTACAGCTAGCACAATCACCTTGTACAACTAACACAATCATCTTTTACAACTAACACAACTGTTTGGTACATCAAGCACAATTATTAGCACAACTTACATAATCATCTGACACAAAAAGGGAATGGCTAGTCAGAAGTTTTCAGAGCCTTACCTTTTCCTTATTATCTCCTTTGAATTCTGACTTAACAAACAATGCTCCTAAAGCAAAGCCAAGCTTCCCGTTGGTATCTGTAATGCAGTACCGCCATACCTCCTCCCGGCCTGACGAGCCTAGGTAGGGAAGAGGAAATTACGCCTTTATGTCAGTGGAAGAAAACCATGAAAATACAACATAATAGGCACGTATCTAAAGATACACTTGAAGCAGCATACATTATTACATCATCTGGGGGACACATAAAATGAAGGTAGGGATTAATAGTTCAGGTTTATGATCAGAAACTTGAAGATACAGTTTTAAACTTTTTTTTCTTTTGCTGACAGAGTAATCAATTGCTTTATCCTTTGGCAATTGTAATTCATATAAGTTGTGGGAGATACTGGTAGCAGTAATTTATTTGTTTTACAGGAAATCTATGCTAGCTTCATATGTAACTATAGACATGCCATTATGAAGTCCTTCCACAGTAGACAATTTTGGTAAGAAAGTAATTGTCTATGTTTCTTGATATGATGATACATAATAAGGATTTGGTTAAGGTGTCATCTATCAGGTCAAATAAGGACACATAGAAGTGTCTGTGGACAAAAATTAAATGATCAAAATCAAAGTTAAAATCCAAGTTATCATTCCTAAACATGCATTGATATCATAAAATTGTTTTGACAAATTAGATTTAAATCATATAAACTAAACAGCATCTCATACACTTTTACAGAAAATTAATGTACATTTAGTGCATGACATAAATACATAACAAAAAAAAAAAACTCTATGTAATTCTCACATAAAAGTACAATATCTTTACTGTAAACAATAACGATGTTTATCAAACAGGGTCACAATAATATAAGTCCTCCTGGCAAGTCTACATAATGGAGCACATGCGACACTAACTTTGCCGAAAACGCTCTTAGCAAAAACAGCTATCTACAAATAATACACAGTACCTATTTTCAATATGTTCACTATGTAAATCATGTAAGTGAATTGAATAAAGCAATTAAACTTTACAGTTTTGGATGAAATATTTGTATTGATTTTCAATGTAGATAATTATGATCATTTTATCATTTTACATTAATAATTACACACAAATGAAACAACACCCCTAGCTTTTCTTACTGAAATTTAATGTCATGACCATGATGTGAAAGAGACAATTCTCCTTACAGGTCATGTAGAACTGTTATAAACTTTTAACTGTGCAAATTCATTAAAAAACACCTGGTTTTTTAAAAGTCAAAAGGTCAAAGGTCATATCAAAATATTCTCCTTTTGCTAAACATTTTACTACTTTAATACCTAACAATTTACTTCAAAAGAATAAGGATAGGGTATTATTATCTTTCATTTATTTCATGGTTTCAAATAACTGGCAAATCTTTCAAGGAAAAAACATGTACTAAAATGGAAAATGTTACAAAATTGCTAATAGATGCTACATATGGTTACTATAACGTAACAATCACCTGATAATGCCTGTGCAAAGTTTTTCTCGATGGTAACAAACTCCTTGGACAGATATGGTGCGAATGCCTTGACAATGTGCCACCTCATATAGTGCAGAAGAGTCCTGTAAGCCAAAAAACAATTTCATTATTTATTTATCTGACAACTCCAACAACAAGAAGTATGTCAACCTTGAAAGAAAATACACACTAAATGTACTGGATACTCGCTAAATGCAATCAGATAAACAGACTAAACTGGCTCCCACTGTTTTCAAAATACTTGTATAATAACCAGTGTCTCTGTATTCTACTCAATGCCAGGAGGAGCTGTGTCCGTCTGTTTATCTGATTGCTTTCAGTAACAGATCCTGTGGAGTTAGCATGCATTTGCTAGTTGCATATCTTTGGATATTAAAATGAAGTTTTGATAAAATTTTGGAAAAAAACCAGATTAGATAACATGTTTTGGAGCTAATCCCATTCACTGTAACTTACAAACAAAAAATCAAAACAGATAAGTCATTACATTTTTCCCTCCTCTGTAGAAGTCATGTTGAGTACGAGGGCAGACATGTTTCCTAGGAATTCTGGGGCATATACCACCAACTTCTCACTAGAGGTCACTGTGATGTTGCTGACTTTCAATATAGTGTTGAAATAACCCAGCCAGTTGATCTGATTGGGAGAGAAAAAAAGCATGCAGGGAAATCAATATAGTGTGTGCCTCACAGTTTGTGTCAATGGTCATTGGGAACTGAAGAACTTAGACAACTTATAAGTCTATCGCAAAAATTTCAAATAAAAAGTTGATTCTTATATATGTAATGGAAATTATCTTAAAGTGTACAATTATTCAAATATCCAGTCAATAGGATTAATACTAACTAAAGATTAAGGTGTATTTCTTTCTAAATCTATCTTTTTAATTATTAGCCTATATTCACATTCACTCACCACTGGTGCCAGCTGCTGGAGCTCCGCTAGTGACATCTTGTGGTAGTTTTTCTCCTCGTCTCTCCTCTCATCTGCTGGAATTGTTATCTGAAGGAAACTTTCAAAATTCACTTATTCTGTCATATTATTATAATCAAATAAAATCTGTGTGTGATTGTGTTATTTTTTATGTAAATGATCACATTTGATATGTGCCTTAAAAAAATTCTTGTCTCTACTTTTAGATTTCGTGGGAAATACTGACTAGCATTTTACAGAAATACTGTCTAACATTACTGTTCTGTGTGCGTGAATGTGTATGAGTGTGCATGTGCATGTCCGAATGCATATCATGCACCTGTACGAACATGAGCATGCATGCCTGTGTGTGTACATTAGCAACAAATCCCTATCACCATTGATACAGTACATACATTTGCCAGTCGTGTTTCAAACTCTATAATCTTCCTGCCCATGTCCAGAGTGTCATTCTTGTCCCAGCCCAGCAGTGACCCCAGTTCTCCCATGTACTCCAGGTAGGCCCCCAGCACCTGGAAAATGGAGTTTGATTTAATATTATTTTTTAATTTTAATATTATATTTTCAGGCTGTGATAAAAACCATAACAGTAAGCAACTGAAAATAAACTTCATTTTTATATTATATTTTCAGTCTGATACACAAACCATGACAGTAAGCACCTGGAAAAATGAACTTTTTTCACCTGGAAAATAGAGTTAATTTTAATATTGTCAGTCTGATACACAAACCGTGACAGTAAGCACCTGGAACATAAACTTCATTTCAATATTACAGTTTCAGTCCGTGACAAAAACCATGGCAGAAAGTGGAACTGGGAGGTTAAAGTTTTTTTATTTCAAGAAAATTGTAATAAAAACAACAGGGACAACAATGAATAATTATAGGGCTAACTGATACCTTGTCTTCCTCTATTGTTTTATTCAGGTAATAATCCCTGTCAGGAAGCCCCAGGCCACTCTGATCAACCTGCAAGAATAAATTTACATTACTACAGCAATACCAGTAATTCCACATATACATGCATGTAAATCAAACAGAACCGTTGTCCTACATTAATATTCAAAATGTCTTTGTAAAGTAATGTCTTAATAAGATTTCATTAGTTTAAGTTTCAAAATTTGTCTTCTTCAGATACAATCTAAAGTTTTCTGAAAATGAAATGTAGGAAAATGAAAATGTTTGAAATATTTGAATGAAAAAACACATTTGTTTTTGATATTTTGCAATATTATGAACAACAGGATACAAAATGCAAAACATCCCACCAAAGTCAACCAAAGTCTATTAGTATACTAGTACAGTAACAACCTGTAGGATATTTTGCTGAGAATTCCTCTCATCTTCCCCCACCCAGATAGCCAGCAGTACATCAATATTGTACGCCTGGACCAGATTCAGGACACGGTTATAGTCCGTCTGCACTGTCAGGTTATCTAGGTCAAGGTCGTGTAGAAGGTCAAGCAATGGCTGAGATCCTAACTTCTCAATTGTCTTGTTGGTGTCCATGCAGGACAGGTAGTAGGTTTTGGCTTTTTGTTCTGACAAACTGTCAAACTTTTCTTGTGCGTCTGAAATTATTTATTTGGAAAAAATTGATGTGAAACATTCACAATCTATACTTTCAGAAATAATTCTGTTCTGAACCTTTTTGTATCTTTTATATTTGGGAAAAAATCAACACCTACTCTGAGAATGAAAATGATCTAATAAGCCTCATAAATAATACCCTCAAATATCAAAAGCAGCTTTCACTGATTTTCATTGATTTTGATAAAAGTTACATAGTTCACATGACAAAGCCAAAGTTGGCAGCAGGAAATAACTTTGAATGGGCACTAAAATATTATCAACCATTACTAATAATATCCCTTATAAACTACAATCTCACCTAAAGCATTTTTCATTGCGAGCTGGTTCTGTTGCCATAGTACCCCAAATGTCCCCCAGTGGGAGTGACCTGAGGGTATGGGGTGTTTCTTTATCCACCCCCCACATACGTAGGTGTAGAAATCCTCACACGGGTCCACGCTGAGATCCATGGCATTGATGACGGAGCTCGCCACAGTGACACATGCTGGAGTGACACACTTGTCTTCTGTGGCTGAGGAGAAAAAATATGTGATAAGGTTTATTTAGTTATCAGAGAGTAATGCTGGTAATGTTCCTGGAAAAAAACGTTTCCATGGTACTGGTAAATGAACTAGTAGAAAATTGGTCCTGCTTCATTCATGCTTCAAAATCATCAATACTGCTACCACTTTCTTCCACAATGTTACTCCTAGGGCCAAAATGGAACTACATGGCTAGCACTAAGACCCCATTCCCATAGATATTTAGCTCGATCTATCTGCCTGGGGAGTCTCACTAGATTGGTGTCAGCTTAACCAGCTTAAATGTCTGTCCTGCCTACTAAAAGCTGTAAGGGGATAATTAACTTCCGTGCACGCTCGGCTGACTGCAATTTAGCATGAAACCCCAGGGAGTTAGGTCAATCCGGATGGATCGATCTAAATCTCTGGGAATGCAATCTAAGTTGTCAGTTCCCTTAGCAAGAAAAAAATATCAAGTCTGCATCAGACTGTCTTTCAAATTTACTGCAAATTTGCAACAAGGGATTTTTTTGTTCTTGGAAATTTGCATTAATACTTATGCCACTTTCATAATCTGCCTACTTTCAGAGCCAATACGGGACTGCATGTCTACCACAATTAAGGTCAACAGTTCCCTTAGCAAAAATTATCTAGTATGCATCAGACTGTCTTGCATGTTGTGTTCTTCCAAATTTTCAAGAACTTGAATGTTTTCTTGCAAACTATTATGCGAAGAAGGAGCTTCTTGAATATTTGCAGCCAATTTGCAAGAATGTAAATGCTTCACTGCCTGCTGCAAACTTAAAATGATCTTTCAAATTGACTGCAAATTGGCAGCAATACATTTTTTTTTTTGAAAACTCCAATAAATGCACATTTGCTGCAATTTTTTTTCATTTTGCTTTAAGTTTGCATTCTTTGTTGTAAAAAAATGAATTTCCTGTACAGAAGAAATTATAGCAATGTGATTTGTAGAAATAAATTAGCGGTAAAAATAATGCCTGCCTTCTTCTGTTTCTAAACTGAGGAGCATATGGTTTGTAACTGAAGCTCAGAAGCAAAGTTAAAAAGGTCATAGGAAGGTAATCAGGGTCAGGGACAAGGTGATCAAGGTCAAGGTGATCAGGGCCAAGGCCAAGGTGATCATAACATCTAATCAGCATCATACAGTGACTAAAAAACAAAGAAGTATCTTATCTCAGTGTTTCTGTATAAGGCTCTAGCTAATTTAAGTGGATCCAAAAATAAACCCTTCCCGCCTGGCTTCAAGCAAAAGTAATTTCCTTTCTTAAGAACCTGATCAACTAAAACTCATCAACTACAATAGCAAGTCTGGAGGTGCCACCAAGACTGACTCAGCGTGTCTCCAAGTCTTTACATCTAAAATAAGCCCTAAGACTTTCAGAATTCTCTGTCACCACTCATTTTAGGCAATTTGATGAATGTCTGTCCATTCCTGTCTATACTGTCTGTCTCAGTGCCTCTTCACTTGTGATTAACCAACAACACACTCTACAATATCTAACCTGCTGTCATCCAATGACTAGAAGGCATATAGGAGTCACTAGACACAGTGACACCAGTCATTACAGGCCTTCACTATTGTCCACAGCCAGGCAACAGTTCAGTCATCTTTTGAACCAACTTTTACAAATTTGGACGGCTATTTTGCAGATTTTTATCACTGGGGCAGTGGGAACATGAATTTTAACTGCCTATTTCAAAATACTGGCAAAAAACCCTGCCCAAAAGGATTTTAGTTTCATTTCATTTAATTGAATTCACACAGCTACTGTTTATTAATTGGTCAGTGTCAAGGGAGAGAGTTCTTCTCAGGTGTTTCTCTAACATAATAGCCAGGCCATTTAGCTGTCAATCTTTCAAAATTGAACATTTAAGATGGAACACTAAGATACAATACTTGAAGACAAAAGGCTTTTAGTCTTCATCTGATTTCCACATGGCTTACTCTCTCACATAACACTGTTGTATACAGATCATTAAAAGTCCCTGGGAGATTCTATTCACCAAATTTCTGGGAAACATGTCATTCATCACTTTGTATAGAAATGGGAGGCAGTTTAATTAAATATACATGTGCTTACATGGGCATATGCGAACATACATACACACAAGGACACACACACACGCATGCACGCAGAGACACCTGTACACACACACACACACACACACACACAATGTATGCACATGTACACAACACACCCACACGCACAAAATCACACACGTCTACACATGCTCCAAGGCAGACAATCTTAACAACACTTTTGCCTGCTTTCCAGCAATATTATTACAGTCACAGTAGGTGCAATGAATTTTATTAACATGACCTCTATACAAATGTTAAACCAAATCCTAAATCAATAGCTGGCCACTAGAGTGCATTATTCAGGGATTAAGCAGAGATTTTCCAGCGTTTGTGAAGGCAATAAAACCAAAAGGTCAATCTGTATTGGACAGGCAGCAGGTCCGTCGCCTGGGGTGGGCCGAGGGGGGGGGGGGGAGGTGTTGAACAAACTGGGGTTCGAAGGGGGTTTGAAGCAACCGCCTCTTTTGCTGGTGTACCATGGAAATCTAACTCCCCTAAAGGGTAACTCCACAGTGAGATTGTCATGATGAAAATCTGACTCCCCAGTCAAAATTTCATAATTAAAGGAGTCAGATTTTCATGTTACTTAGAGAAATAAGTCCGTTCTAGGTAAAATTTGATCTAGGTACATGAAGGTGTCATGGTAAAAGTTCCACTTTTTTTTACCCCCCTCACCCTTTGAAAATGCTGGCTGTGGGCCTGGGAAGCCAGAGTAGCTCATGGATTTCAAAAATGTGATGGGGGAGGGGGGGGGGAGAGAAAGAGAGGGAAGGTTTGAGTGATCTTCCAATTTAAAAAGATGCTCTCTCTCTCTCTCTCTCTCTCTCTCTCTCTCTCTCTCTCAGAACTAATGAGTTGTAAATACAATTCAGTTACCTGCAAACAAGAACTCCCTACAGCAGGAAACACTGTGTAAATGAACACATCCATATTCAATAAGATTTGTTCTGCCAATTACATAGTTTTACAGCATTTCTCTACCACAAACAGTATCATGAGATATTCAAGAAAATAAACACTATAAAACCCAGTGGCTTTTTTAAAAATTATGTACAGAATTTTTGGTATTAGAGATAGGATCAAATTTTGACCTAGGTTTTTATGAAAAACTGACCCAAAATTCCCTAACCTAGTCACATGACCACATTTAATAAGACCAAGGTTTTCAAGATTTTACATTTTCAGACATGCACAAAATTGTCCCTTTGGCAAGAAGTCAACTTTCTATTTAGACATTATATAACAGTTTAAGGAAAAGCTAACAAAGGATTACTGAGAGTGGTATAATTAAATCATGCTGAACATAGAGTTATTCCAATAAATACACAACCTTTGTGATAAGTATTATTCCTACGTTCCCTCTTGGCTTCACAATTACCAACTGACGTCAAACAAGATTGTTCCTTTCCAAGAATGTCTGCTTCCTTAAAATATTGCAACAACAATTTCTGTCCACTAATTTAAGTCAAACAAAGCCCAAGGATGCGCTGGTTTGATCACCCTGGGTTCCAGAGAGCTAGATATGAGTTGTCATAACGCCTACCATGCAATCTTTCCTGTACACTTTTATAAAAGAAAATCCTTCCTTACGGCTGCATAGAGAAGTCAAATTAGCTTGGTTGCTACTTCTAAGACATTGAGCATTTTTCAAGAAGGCTGCCAATTTGTGAGCAAAAATTTAAGTCAAGCAATGTCCAAGGATGGTCTGTTTTAACCACATATGGTTTCAGAAAGTATTGGAAACATCCTTCCACTAGCATCATTCCAGCATTCACTGAAAACAGCAGCCACCAACAGAGATGAATTTCCAGCAATCTCTGAAACTCTGGCTGGAAATGACAAAGGCAGGCTGCTTATAGTGTTGCATATCACATCTTATCAAGTTAGTTACAAAATTCAGGGTGATTTGACAGATTACCCCATGAATAGTGGCCATGCATCCCCCCTTTAATCTGAACATTCTTCTCCTTTCTAGATGCCACCTGCGTCTGCTACAGAACTAATGAAAAATCTATACAACATTCCATAAATACCACAAAAGACAACAAATGCCAATTAATAGTAGATTCTATATTTGCAAAGTCCAAGTTAAAATTGATCATCTTTATTCATACTTGACCAAATCACCTAATCATTGCAAGTTGATGTCAATGACTATGGACCCAATAACATAAAAAAAACTAATAAAAAGCCGTTTCCAAATCCTTATTTTTTTTCGCATTAGTCCCATTTTCCACATCATCAATCTGGCGTCAATGTTAGCATGAAGTGTAAATACATGTTGCTGGTGATGATGTCATCAATATTCACCAGTCAACCTCAGTGATGTGCCAGAGGGTCTCAACTTTTCTGCAATATTCTTATAGTGATTCATCAATTACAGCAGGTTGCCTTTTTAGAGGCATTTTCTGCAGTTGTGTGTGTGTGTGTGTGTGGGGGGGGGGGGGGGGGGAGATGGTGGGATGAGAGAAAGAGAGAGAGTTTTATGCTCCATTTTGGCTCTCTTATTGCAAATTATGATGCAGAGAACAAGTAGCAATTCTCTGCATGATCTAATGCAATCAGCTTTGGCAAATTTGTTTAATATGGGGAAAAATGTATTTTTGGACAGCTTCATTTTAAAATCAATGATTTTATGTATATATCTAGCCATTAAAACATGCTATTAAGATGAGAAGAATTTTAAGAACCAATTTTTTTCTTAAATTGAATCAAAATTGAAACAATATTACATCCTCCTATAAAACAAAGTACTCCAGAAATAAAAACCACCATACCTGGGGGAGTGGTGGCAGGTGGTACAACTCGCGGCGAGGGTGCCCGCTCATCATGGCGCGATGCCAGTATAGAGATGAATATAATAACGAGTAGCGCCAGGAATATACTCAGCAGACCCAGAAACTGCTCGAGTCGCGTGAAGCGTCCACAGATGGCGTAGCCCGCCTTGTAGTGTAGCGTTGGAAATCGCGTGTGTCCGTCATGTGCGTTGCTTTCCCCCATGGGAGTGTCTGTAGGGCTGGCGCTCGACCCGGAGCCTTCCTCGTCGTCCACCTGTCTCTCATATTTGGGGTTCGACATCTGGAATTACAGAACAGGCATCACTGTATTAGGTGTTCATAGCTGGGGAAAAATGTTATAAAAATCAACTGCAATTTCTGATTCATTTCCTACACATGACATTTTGGCAAGAAAATACAATTATTTCTTATAACAAGATCAAATGCACTTTCCTTCTTATTAGTCCAAGAAATTGGTGCAGAAAAAAGGGTGAATTGTGCGTTTTTTACCTACAAGCATGAAATTTGCCACAGTTGTAGATAATGGAATTCTAAGCTTTTTTGGATATATGGGCATGTCTGAAAATTCCAGTATGGCCGCCAAATCCAATATGGCCGCCACAAATACTCTTTTAAATTAAAACATCTAATATATAGTCCTAAAATGGTTTAGAATATCATTTTAAAGCTGGAAAATATCATGCTATGAATGAATTGTCAATATCCGCTTCTACAGGTGTTTAGAATTCCAAAATGGCCTCCAAAAGTAAAATAAGCAGTTTACTTACGCAAAATATGCAGCAGTTTTGTAAAATCATCAAGCACTTACAATTAAAAGCATAAAAATTGGCACAGTTATGTAGAACATGATTCTAAGCAACGTTGGATATAGGGGCATGTCTGAAAATTCCAATATGGCAGCCAATTTCAATATTGCCCCCAAAATACCCTTTCAAGGTGAAAGTTATTTGTATAGTCTTTTATAAAAATATCATTTAATGGTTAGAAAATACCATTGTATGTATGAAGTATCAGTATCTGCCACTTAAGGTTTTAAAATTCCAAAATAGCCTCCAAAAGTCAGCAGACCACAACTATTGAATTGTAATCACTCAGGAATAGGCATGTGGGCTTTGCAAACTACCTGTATAATCACCATATTCCTACCTGTGCAGGAGCTATTCTACAGATTTTTTTAAAAAACCATCAAGCATGATACATTTATTATGTACTGAAAACAGTCCTTCTTTTGATAAACCAACATAAGTAGTTTGACTTTTTGCTCTGGATTCTCATTTAGACCAATTCCCAGTTAGCAATCTTCTTATATGGCACTCATGAGTGACTCCCCCTTTCTAAGAAAAAAAGTATCGTGCAAAATCCATAAAATGTGAAAGAAACACCAGAATAACTTAGCCTTAAAGAGGCAAATATAAAAAACTTGGGGTGTACCAATTTTGTCTGTTGGTTATGATTCTTCAGCTAGATCAGTGCATGGCGCTTCATCAAATGCTCATAAATATAACAAAAATGACAGCTAATCAAACATACAGGTCTCAACAATTTGGTGTTTTTCATTGGTAAAGTACTAAAAGCGGGGCACATTTGCACTCGATAATGTTATGATGTTATCTTGTGCTTCAAAAGTAAATTAGAAAAGCTTCTTATTTAAAAAATTGGCTTTAGTACATTCGCAGTAATGGCTACCGAGAATTTAGTGAAAATTTATGAGCAAAGAAATACCTGTACCCCAAACAGAGGGCAGGTGTTGAGACGTGCTGTTGCGTTGCAGACTTCACACTTCGTGCACTAAAAAAGAAGCACTGATAGGCGCCAAACTTTGGTTTTCATTTGATCATTTGGCAACTTGTTTAGTTACAAACTTATACTTTCAAAAAACTGAACATGAAAATAAAAGAATTAAAATCCTCCAGACAGTTAATACATACAAAACTTCAAAAAACGATGTATTCTGAGGATTACACCAAGAAATTAGTGCAATATGGACTTTGAAAGGTAAAAATTCATGAGATTTCCGGCATCATTGTCTCTGTGGGACAATCCAGAATGAAGCCATGAGGAGAATTCACTTACCCAGTGTTGTGAACCGTCTAAAATGACTTTAACTTTAATTTATAACTGTACTGAATTCCAGTGTATCAATTTCCATTAACGAATTAACTAATCTATGGGCTCCGACATGACTCCAGATTCGACTCAGTCTTTCACTTTACGTGCACAGAGAAGCATAACAGAACAACCTCACATCTTCAGTCTCAGATCAAAAAGTGTCTTTATTATGGACAAGCTTCAAGTTATATACAGATTATCTACAGGGAATCTATGTGTACATGTGGCTGCTACTTATTTACATGCGTGTACATGTGGCTGCTACTTATTTACATACTAATTGTTGTGCAATATTAACAGGTGATATGCATCTGCCTAAGGAATAGGCCTACCTATGGGCCTCTACCGAAAATAATATTTATGTATGCAGGACAGATGCAAATTATATAATAATACGTTGATTAACTCTGAATACACAATGTGGAGTTAGTGCAGGATTCCACACGCCTTCCCCTCTTTATAAAAAATAATGGTACATTATTTTTAAAATTATATCAACGTGAACAATAAAAGTTCCCGGAATATAAAAATCCTTTTCATTAAACTCAATTAAGCCATCTATACAGTTATGCCAAATTTTAATTTTGGATGCTTGATCCGTATGTATAAATGTATCCTTTGAACAAAAAATACATTTTTTTTTTTTTTTTCAGAGTTAAAATTTTATCATATTCCTATCACATACCGTTACTACAACAACAATGATGATTATTATGATATTAACTCCTAATTTTATCTAATTTCACAAAATCTACCAGGTAGCTCCTACCACATCTGTTTGTAGTTATGTGTGCAGTTGCTAACTGTGGTGAGGGGAGTCAGAAGCATTGGAAGACAATGCTAGGCTAGGGTTCACACTAGTAACCTACATCTACTAATATGCCCTTCCACTCATTTATGTTCCTATGGACCCTCATGCATGTAAACTGATGCTTTCTGGTGTTAAAAACGACCAATGCCTCTCGGTATTTTGTTGGGGAAAGTTGATTACATGTAGAAGCTTTAGCTTTTAGGAAATACTGGGAAAGCTGAGGGAAACACAACTACTAGTAAAGCTAGGCACACATTAATGAATGAAAATTATTTAACCAAATAAGTAGAAATTTCGGTGTAGGTAGTTGTTATCCTCTGTTGAGATATTGTCCATTTACTAAAGTTAAAGGTTGACCGCCCATAATGTGCAACACTTACTTGATAAAATAACTTTCGTTAATTTGAAACTTATTTGTGAAAATACCTTGACATTTTCGTATCCTTGACATTTATAGAATTGCTACATGTGGTGTCACAACTAGACCAAAAGGAGTCCTGTTCCATTTTTTATGGTCATTTGGGTCTAAATGTAACTAAAGGAGCGAAAAACCAAAAAAGAGTAAAGACTGTTGTCAGTCAGATTATATAGTAGTCTTTTTTACTTTAAAAGGGTTTTAGTGGCCATATTAGAATATTCAGACATGTCCCTATATAACAAATTGCTTAGAATCCTGTTCTGGACAATTGAGCCAATTTTCATGCTTGTAGTTTTAAGTGCATGATGAATTCACCATACTGCTGCTGTGAGTGGCCTGTTTTTCTTATTTTTGGAGGCCATTTCTATACACTTAAAGAATCAAATATTGATACTTCATGCATACCATAGTCTTGTCTAACCATAAAATGTTATCTTAAGTTATTATAGGATTATATATACTTGAAGTTTTAATTTGAACGGGTATTTGTGTCGGCTATATTGGATTTGGGGGCCATATATTGAAATTTTTAGACATGCTCATACATCCAAAAGTGCTTGGAATCCTGTTTTACAACTGTACCAAATGCCATGCTTGTAGTTTTTGATGAATTAACCACTCTGCTGGATATCTTGGATTAGTAGAGTGCTTTTTACTATTGGCGGCCATTTTGGATTTAATACACCTAAAAAAGCAAATATTAATTCTGAATTCATACCGTGGTGTTTTTTAACCTTTGTATGATATTTACGCCCTTAAAAGACTATATACTTGAAGTTTTAATTAGAAGCCGTATTTTTGGAGGCCATCTTGGATTTGAAGGCCATTTTTAAATTTTCGGATATGCCCATACATCCAAACTTGCTCAGAATTTCATTTTCCACAAACCTGCCAAATTTTATGCTTGTAGTTTTAAGTGCTTGATGAATTCCCCATTCAAATGGATATCTTGAATAAATGGTCTGCTTTTTTTACTTTTGGCAGCCATTTTGGATTTAATACACCTGAAGGATTCATACCATGGTGTTTTCTAACCTTTATATGATATTTTAAGTCATTAGAAGACTATGTACTGGAAGTTTTAATTTGAAAAGGTATTTTGGTGGCCATATTGGATTTGACGGCCATTTTGGAATTTTCAGACATGCCCATATATCCAAATTTGCTTAGAATTTTATTGTCCATAAGTGTGCCAAATTTCATACTTGTAGGTAAAAAATGCACAATTTTTCACCAATTTCCTGGACTATATAGTTTGCCATACAAAATGGATTCACTATAGCTAGCGGAAAAAATGTTTTAAAAATAACCTTATGCATTTTTCTTGTAACTTTGACACCTGAAAAGGCAGAACAATAAATTTCCATCCCTTTCCTGAGGGATACATCCTTTGTAACAGTAGTGAACCTGTTTGCCCACATACAAGACCTGTGGAGATGAAGTGACCTGGAAAGATTAGTGCACCCATCGCCACTAACTGTACATACCACTTTTACACTGATAATTACTGAATCTACCTCAGGACTTTCAGTGTCTATCAACTGGTAATCTTTATATATCTTTATACATTATGATAATACTGATGCTGTCTTTTTGACAAGTAATCCAAGTGGCACGCGCTCGCTCTCTCTCTCTCTCTCTCTCTCTCTCTCTCTCTCTCTCTCTCTCTCTCTCTCTCTATATATATATATATAATAAGAGATCTATAGAAAAAAATGTAATAGAAAAATAATCTCTACCAATCCCTAAAATTTCCAACAGTCTAATAGATTCTGAACTAGTAATTTTGTAAAATCCAATTTTATTTACAAGTAAAATGTCTAATCCACCTAATAAACACTTGAGTTGTCTCTAACCTGAGTAGCCAGCACTGGTTAAGGTTAAAAGTGCACTAGATTGTGGAAAATAACTCAATTCATCAACCTGTTAGTTCTGCTGATGATGATGGGACCACCATGTTTTTCCTGGTGATAATGAGCAGTAATTCACTACATATGTAACGACCAGAATAACTGCTTCACACTATGTCCTACTAATCAACATCATGCAAAATGGCTTAATAGTATTCAGTTACTGAGCGAAATTCATGCACCTAAAAAACACTCCAGAGGGCCAATTTTAAGATCATTCGAATTATTCAAGCTGTTCAAATTCACAGAACATTTCTATAATTTGGGTTCAACTGCACTTATCTATTACTATTATTATTTTTCTAATTTGGACCATTTAACCCTCTAATATTCGCACCAAACTAGAGGGTTTTTTTTTTAACCTTCACTGATAAACCAAGTATTAAGTTCAGCCAGTCTAAGTAAAGTGGAAATGGGATAACAAGTGATCAGCCTGTTGATCTGAGTACCTGGAAATGTCAAGACAGGGCACATCTTCGAGCTATTCCTAAGTAATGATTTCCTCTCTTCAAGAGTTAATAGTACAAAGGAAACACAAATTAAAACCAATCATTTAATTGCAGGTCAAAAATTCAAGATGTGCTAAACTATAAGATCACAGATGTTCACAAACATTCTAGCTTAAATAGTGACTTAGGAAACATATTTTGTGGCTGTTTTTTTTTTTTTTTTTTTTTTTGAACCTTTAATTTTTAAATTATACTGATTTTTTTCACCAGATCTTGCAGAGCGATGTCGTCATGAGACATTTCTCTAAGGAAATCTGCCACTCATATGTGGAAACCAATTAGGGAAATATCATCTGACCATATGCCACAGAAATGACAAAAGTGACAACCTTTCTTCCAGCAGACATTATTGTCACAGGTGTAATAAGAGATGACATTAACTCCCTGTAGCCAATTATATGGTTTATAACTACTGTTGCTCATTATAAGCAGGATACTGGAAGACTTCCTACCAGTATTGCCAGAGAGTAGTTACTAGAGTATTGGTCATCCCGGAAGGGGTAAGGACTATTAATATCTTCACAATAAAGAAATTAAGGCATATTATATACTTATAGAGATATTCATTTTATCTCTTCCTTAAATTATATCTACTTTGGGAGTCAGTGATGATTTATTAAGAAAATATATGCCATTTTTATAACTCTATCTATAACTGCTGTGGGTTTTTATTGTATTCCATCATGTTTTGATTTTTTCTTTTCCTTATTTGGCTCCAGCTCTGGTAAATGATACGTATAACAATTCTCTTTCTTATTATGTTGTAGCTGGGCAAAATATTTACGTATTGTTAAAATTCAAACAGGTCATAAAAAATGCAGCAAGTCATCACTACATGATGTGGGATTCACACTATTATTTATCATTATTCATAATTATTTTTATTGTCCTTACTTAGTTATTATTGTATTCATACCAGCATGTAAAGATCACCTCATTTTTAGTTCGTACTATTTTATCAAATTACATCGCGTTATCCAAGAACATTAAAAAGTAAAGGTAGGAACGGTCTATATCATTATTATCATTTATCTAAAATAAAAGCACAGAGTATGCTCTTTTTCATCAAAAGGCAGTTCTTTCCAATCAATAAATGTGCACAAAAAGGCCATGTTTGAACATAACATATCTGTTCCCTTGACATTTTAACTTGCATATTTTTTTTTAGTTAGTTAGCAAATTTCCTGGAAAGGTCAAAGACCCTGAACTCAGCACTTCAAAACTCATCAAATTGGTATTCTGCTAGCTAGATACAGTGTCTGAAAAAGAATTCCACAGACAATGCTTCCAAAACAGCAATTCCCTTTTGTTTAGTATAAAATTATGAGCTGGCAATATGTCCATATATTTTCTCTCTCTCTCTCACACACACACACACACACACACACATAAACACAAACCCACTCACACACACTCAGAGTTGCTCCCTCTCTCTTTTTCCCTTTGCTACCCTGTCTCTTTCTCCATGTTGTTCACTCTTCCCTCTCTCTCTCTCTCTCTCTCTCTCTCACACACACAAACACACATACACAGTCACCCACTCTCTCCTTTTCCCTTTGCTATCCTGTCTCTTTCTCTCTCTTATGTTGCTCACTCTCCTCCCTCTCTCTCTCTCTCTCTCTTACATACACAAAGCCACACACGCACACACACACACACACACACACACACACACACCAGTTTCTCTCTATCTCGATATCCTACCAGCATCATCTTCACCGCTGTCTCCAGCCCACACTTACAATTGGAAAAGCTTCTCTAATTTTCCCAGCACTGATGAAGATTAATTTCTTCTCCACAAATGACATCAATAACTGCGCTGCATGCTAGACCTGCAGCGGCAATATCGGTGCTTTGTGCAACAATCCTCGGCTTTTTTTTTAAATAATTTATAGGAAATACAGCTTTGATACTAAAGCATGCAATCTGTTCTCATCTGTCTTCAACCCCAAATGGGATAATCAGACGGAGAAATAAATAGCTTAGTTTCCTGAATTATTACATGGTAAAATTAGAGGCTTAGTTATATGGATATGTATGTTACTATGGAATTGAGGGAAAAATAATTAACAACGAAAGGTATGCATAATAGCAGTAAAACAACATCATATAATTGACTTAGTTAGTCTTTTGGCAAAATGTCTGAAAAAAAAACACAACATATGGGACCTTCATGCTATCTATGCAAGATCTAATGCACAGTCCTTAACACATAGGATCTGTTGAATGACATCAAAGGCAATGAAAACGAATACAATTGTAATACTGCACTGTGATCAGTCATTTTGTAATTTACCTCAACTAGTGTTTCCCGGTCCGTCGCCATGGGTGACGCTTCATTCATTTAGATCTCAGTCACACACGCAACGCCACTTGAAGCAAGGTACCAGAATTCATGCAATAACTAAGCTTCAATTGAAAATCTGTCGACTGGAAACGGCTTCCCTCTCTGCTTTAAACACTGCTTTCATTTGATAACCAAACACTGCAAAAAAAAATTTCCAGCACCGTTCTTGTGATGCCGCCTTGTTCACAGCATTGCAAGACTGTACAGCCAGATTCCTGTGCATTCAGAAAAATTACGCGGACTCTTGGTTTTTCTCCCAGCATGCACAGAGTGGCTAATTAAAAGGAAGCAGTTGGATGAATGCTCACAGAATATTATCAGAGTAAAAATATCCAGCTATGAATGCAGGATAAATGGCTTGCCATTCATACTGTGTATTTCCAAGGATCTGTTCTCTCATTGCAGTATCCTCTCAGGAATAGTGCGTGATAATTAGAGGTCAGTGAGAGAATCGCAATCTCTTCATCCCCCCCATCTGCTTCAAAAATGAAACTGTTCTTTATCTCTGCGCCTCCAAACTTATTGGCTTGGTGATTAGAACGCAGATCACACATGAAAGAACGTGTGTCTGATAACGCACTAACCACGATTGGAATTTTTTCGAAGATTTATTCTTCCAATCAGACTAGCCAGCCTCAAGGGGAGGGGGGGTGTGGAGAGGGAAGGGGGTAGGAAGGGGGGGGAGCGGGGCTGGACCCCTGTAGGAGAGAGATATGGTTCTTCTTTTAGCATTTCTTGACCTCATGAACACACCTGAAGAGAAAACCCATATATTCCATTCAATATCCCGCATTTTTATACATTCAGATTTATAACTGGGTTCCAACTACCCTTTTGTTTTCCAATATGGGTTAACTGCTTTACCTAGGAAATATAATTTTTTCTGCCAATTTTTGAAAATTCCATGAAAAGTTAATTTGCTTCTGTTTACCATGATAATGAAATATGGCTCATTTCTGCCATACTGGTATTTGGTATAAATCCAGCAAAGTCAATGTTGCTACCTAGTAATTGTCAAATTGAAAACATCTGCATTTTTTTTTTCTTCCAAAATGCAGCCAAAATGAACATCTCCTGTCAATATTAATTCACACAGACAATACCCTCTTTTTCATGAACCAATAGGAACAATTATCTGTCAGTGGTACATGCACTTTTACATAAAGAATTTAATTATGCTGTGGACTGGATCCAGCGGACTATCATGTAGCCTAGCAAGTGAAAGTTAAAGGCAACAGCAGCTCTGTTGAATTTGAAAGTATTAAAATATCCAATGACTCTTGAAGACTTGGGTGTTTGTCCTATGGCTCAATTGGCTGCTGCTGTATAAGAAGCAAGTGAGCACTTACTATTATTACATCACAAGCTGAAAGCTGGGTTAAGGATGGGACTTCTCTTGCTATAATTCATTTTAGGAGTCCTAAAGGAGTGTGTGGGACTCTACAGGACTATAAAATTTACTATCAGTTATGTCCTAAAGGATTCCATATTTCCTATAGTACCCAATCAATGGGGTTTGAGACCAATTATTATAGGGTCCTATATGACACTAAAAGATGGCCTACAAGAAATTTCCATTTGGGGTTTTCAATACAACTGTACGTTATAGTACATTTCACTTTCAAGTATAGTAATTAATACTTTTTGTCATCAATGCATATATTCCTCTTAAAACAGGTTCTGATGCATTTTACTTCAGTTTCATCACAGTATATGTAATGTGACAAACAATTTAAGCCAGTGCAATCAAGCCGACAAAAGAAATTATTTTCGAAAATTATTTTTTTCTGGGCTCAAACATTTAGACCAATCATGTGACAGAATTTTTTTCTTGTTCCAATTGTTCGACCATATCGTCAGCAAGACTCGGTGAATTTTCAAGCCAGTAGATTTTCTTTGACATCCTGTGAAGCATGTCTGTCCTTGCCAGCAGATGGAGCCAGGTATTCAGTCTTCATGCGGGTATATTCTATACTACTGCCTCCAAGCCCACACAACTTTATTTTTATTATTGTGGAAATTTCAGCTCTCATTACTTTATAAATAGAAAACAAGGAAATTGATTGTGCAGCTTTGCATTATTCAAAAGATCCATTTCAACTGAAACTAAAGATAACAGCTTGTTGTGATAAATCCGACTTGTCACTTCAATACCTGATAATGCTGAGGTGATTTCATTTTGATTATTATGTTGACAACTGCATGAAGTGCAGTGATTACTAATGTTATTTAAACACAGAGAAAGATGTGAAACAGGAGTCTTAATTGGAAAATTCACATCTCAAATGTGAATGGACATATTCATGATTGGAACTCTTGGGTAAAAAATAGGTGTTCAGTCTATTTATTTTTTCTACCACCATATTACCAGAGACAATGAAAAACCTGTTTCTCCATATATAAACTTGTTTTCCATAAAATATGCCTATAAATGAATTATCTAAGGCCCTATTCAGAAAAGATGATCCTTAGGATCTACTGATTTGTGGATCAAATATGGAGGATCTTCATGAAAGCAAGACCGCCCTATCCTTTAATGGTCTTCCCGCCTGGTTTCAGAAATTTTAAGTTTTGTAAGTAGGAGTCTTTTTTGACATTTTAAGGTCTGCAGACCAAATACCACGGAATGGCCCTATAATATTTTAATATTATTGTATTTAAAAATCCAATGTTTTATTATCCTGGCCACTGCATGGACGCTAGGAGATATCTGGTGTTTTTCCATGGCTCATCTTACAGTCTTTCTGGACATCTGGTAACATAATTTCCACAGCAGCTGCATTCCCTCATGCATAAACCTTTCTAATATTTACATGCACAGCATTTAGGTATGCTTGAGTGCTCATAAACCAGAATACACACCATATCATCTGTACTATATGCTGAATGTATGCCAGAATACACAGCAGATCATCTGTACTATATGCTGACTGTATGCCAGAATACATAGCAGATCATCTGTACTATACATCAGAATACTTGTGCTGAGATGAATGGCCAAAGGTTGAGGAAAAACATCAGGTGTAAGCATGTAGATATGAGTGTATGTGTGTCTGTGTACTATTATATATATACT
The DNA here is from genome assembly GCF_051362555.1 of Lingula anatina. Classification (NCBI taxonomy): domain Eukaryota; kingdom Metazoa; phylum Brachiopoda; class Lingulata; order Lingulida; family Lingulidae; genus Lingula; species Lingula anatina. Next base: position 2,326,427 of record NC_141775.1, on the reverse strand, counting down.
TAGTCTAGTATATATATATATATATGTAAATATCTGTACATGTGTTATGTATGTGTATGCCTTTTCGTGTGTGTGTGTGTGTGTGTGTGTGTTTGTGTGTGTGTCAGTTGTATGTGTCACTGTGTTCTTCTGTGTGTGTATGTGTGTGTACGTGCATGTATGTGTGTGTGTACGTGTGTAATTACTATGTGTGCGCAAGTGCATGAGTTTGTCATACGCTTGGTGATGAAGCAAAGCTGAGTGAAAAACTCAGCCTAGATTAAAAAATAATTATCTCCTTTGTATATAATAAACCAATTCAATTATATTGTATTCTTACTGACATTATATATACATGTACTTCTGCTACCACCATCAGTGCACCTGAAATGGTCTTAATCAGCTATTTCAGATCACAAATGACCTTACATATTCTCAATCAATTATAGAAATGGTCTTAAAATGGACCCCTTTTAACATCAAGACTGATCTAACGTCTAGTTTAAGTGGTCAAGCAATTTCCTCCCATCACAATGGAGGACACCTCTGCTCAAAATGCATAAATATTATTTAACAAATTAATTGGAAATCAGTCCAATAATGGTCTAAAGACCATGTTAGCTCAATTTTGATCTGAAATTGATGATTTTAATCAGACCATTTAAGGCCACATAATGAGAAACACATAATTTCATGATAATTTATCAATTTTAGCCTCTCATGAAACAAGAAATTGAAGCCAAGCTGTCTCTTCTCAGATCTCCTCTTGCCAAACATCAAACTTATACATGTGCCAGCATGACATCAAACATGGCCCATGTCTCTATATGCCCTGGAGGAACACTCTCTGGCAAAGTGGTGGCAGAGGCCAGTGCCCAGTGAAACTCAGAAGCTCAGGGTGATACTTGTAATGGGAGAGACATGGGGATAGAGAGGTACAGTAAGCTCCCAGTGACCTCTGAGGCCCCATTCACAAGAGGGGACTTACTCATCCGAGGGTCAAATATGGCTACACACTACAAAACTTGTCTAATCTGCTAATAAACACTGAATAGATAACCCGAGGGGAAGTATTCAAGTGGGTCGGCCATATTTGGCCCTAGGACTAGTTATAGTTCCCTTTTCTGAATGAGGCCTGAATCTCAGGGTCACGTCACCAGACATTTAACAAAGGGGTGGAGCTTTATCAAATATTAGTGTAAACCACAGTATCTTCTTCATTGAGAGCAATTGGCATATCTTATCACATATACGGTAAAGTGCCATGAATTTCGAACGGCTCTTGAATTTCGAACGATCTTAAAATCGGCCGTCTGGAGTTTTTTCTGGACCATGAATTTCGGCCAGTAAGCAATTTTGCGCGATCTTCATTTCGTGAATTTCGTACACCTTAAAATCGGCCACCGGGCTATTCTCGCGCTTATAAAGATCTAACAGTCGGCAATGTTGCCCTAGCGTACCTTTACCTGAGTACTACGTGTGCGGCCCAAGGTGCAAGATAACGATCAGTACAGTTAGTTTAGGACGCTAAACAACATCGTCATATCCATTCATTCAGATAACAGGAGAATCTATTAAGAGTTGTACTGTCGGGCTGTTGTTTCTTTACCGCAGTATTCGGTGTGAGATAGCGATCGGTAGTTTTGCTGAGGCGCACAATAGCATTGTTAACAGTAGAGACTTCAGTAACAGAACAAAAGAGCAATGTTAAGAGCTGCAATAAAGATTACCATTATTGCTTTCTTGTCTCGCTCGATCTCCCGCTGACGATCTTCCGCTAATGAAGTCCCTTGAAATGTACAAATGAAATGAAAAATATTTTTAAAAATTATAAATTCCAATGGGGAGGGATGGAGGGTTAAAAACAATCGAGAACGATCTCCGGCTGACGATCTGCCGCAAACGAAAGCCACTGAACGAGTATGAGCTTTCTCGTTTTACTCGCCCTTTGGCTTACGAAGTCTCTTTAACAAATATGAAAATTGCCTCCTGGTCTCTCTCGGATTGCGAACGATCTCTCGCCGAAAATTTGAAATTTTCCTTTCTGTCAATCAGCTTTGTCAGTTGCCGTGCGTATGAAGGTTCGGAAGGTGTCCCCTTTCACAAATTGGCCTGTAGTTTGCTTAGTGTTTTGTTCATAGAAACATTTTATTGTGTTTTGTAAGCTTTAAGAAAGTAGTTTCGTCGTGACTGAATATCAGCGTACACTACAAAGTAGTACCATTCATCTGTGACGCATCATAAAAGCTAGGTACGTCAAATTACTCTAAGAAAATTTCTTACAACGTCCACGGCTGTCCCGACAAGCCAAGACGTCATTAAAATAAAAGTCGCAAGCCGTCTAGCCGTCTTTGAAAATATAGGCCGTCTGGTGATGTCAGAGGCCGTCCAAATGACGGCTGGACGGTTCGCTGGGAAAAGCCTTGCTCATAAGGGTATATTTATTTAACTAGGGGCTAACTGACATCACCCAGCTTACATGCGGGTGCATGCCTCCCAAAATTATATTAAAGGATAAAATTGTAGTTAGGCGGCTAAGCCAAAAAATTGTGCAAAAGTTGATAAAAGCATGAAACTTTCCACGATGAATGACCATTGGGTGTTTGTCAATTTTGGATCGGGGGGCAATTCCAAAATTCACAAGTACCCGGATGAGCGGCTTTCTTAAAATATGCTGATTCAGCATTTTTACGTACATCAAAAATTCCCTTAAACGAGCACTACCGGCGTTAATTATGATAATATGAATAAATTTGAGAAACTGACACTTACTGTGCACATCTATAACAGTTATAATGACGTCATGATGATGTCACTGGGTGATATTGCACAATACATGCGAATATCTACTGACTCCCATATACTAAATAGTCGAATCCTGCAGTGATCTTTCCTGTAAACATCCATTACAGAAACCCATCCTTTAGGGCTAGAAAGATTAAGTTAGCTTGGTGTCTACTTCAAAGACTTTGAGCATTTTCAATATGGCCGTCAATTTTTGAGGGAAAATAGAAAAACAACCAAAAGTCGACAGATATACTTTATTTGTGGCTCTTGTGAACCTATTTCCTGTAAAAAAAAAACACAGTAGGATAATTGACTGCATGCTAGCACGTTTCTGGTATGTATAAACCAAAATGGCCGCCAACGCATGCAGCAGAGGATGGAGTATAGAAATATATCAGTCTATTACTGGTATAATTAGTCTAATTAAAACTTTTAACGCCTTCGATTTTTCTGTTCATTTGGATTTTTCATTGGACACTATCCTTACCTATCATTAATAGCTTTTTGGACATTCAAAAATAAAAAAAAATGTAAATGAAAAAGAGAAAGAATAATTTTCAAAGAAAGGGGGGTATGAAAATAATTAAAAATAATATAAAAAATACATAAAAAATTAAATTACGGACTTATTTTGTTTTGTTTGTTTTTTTTTTTTTTTTTGGTGGCAGTCTGAAATGCTAGAGCACGTGGATTTTTAATGAAAAATTACCATTCAGCAGTCAGTTGTCACCATCTCAGCCATGTGACATTAACATAAATTATATATGATGAACGCAACCAAACCACCTTGTTTCCCACTGACGATCTTCCACTAATGCGGCCCTTGAACAAATGTGGAAATTGCCTTCTTGTCTCCCTCGAATCGCTGACGATCTCCCTCCAACCTTATTCATATTGCCTTCTCGTTTTGCTCGGATTCATAACTATCTCCCGCTAATGATTTTTCTGCTGACGAAGTCCCTAAAACGAATATGAAATTTACCTTCTCGTCTCGCTCGGATCGCAAACGATATTCGGCTGATAATGTTAAAATTGCCTCTTCATCTCGTTTGGATTGCTAAATGCCATTTGCTACATATGCCGTACAATGAAAACATTTACTGTTTTCCGTGCGATTTTTATGGCATCGTAAGTGGCTACGGGCTACGGCAAATACATTTACAATACATGCTTGTGCCATGCCTTGTCGCTAATTAATATGAGCTTACGGATATGATGGGAAAATTCGGTTTGTCGACTGAAACTGATCATACCGAGTCCGTTTCTTGAAGATAGACGATGTTGGCGCATATTCCTAGGATTTTAGCATCCACGTGGTCAAAAGAGGAAAAAACACACAACTTCAATTCTGTGCATGCGAATTACAATATTTTAAAGACCTTTGCTATTGTTATGCTCCATTAGTCCACCAAAGGTAGAAGGAAAAGAAGCTATCTCACGCTGACGATATGCCGCTAACGAACTCCTTTGCGCGAATATGAAAATTGCTTTCTCGGCTTTCTCGGCGGCTGGGCGGTTCACTGAAAAAAAGCCTAATCCCAAACCTAATATATTTGATCGCAGACAACAATCAGCTGTCATCTTGGTCGCAGCGCACGACGGAGAGAGACCGTAATACACAGTTCGGCTGCCGTGGCGAAGGCTACCTGTGCGCCGCACATACCGATCTGCGGTCGTAGTGGCCTCTCCGTCCGGAGGAGAGGCCGTAGTTCCGAGGCCGGCTTCTGCAGGGAAGGCTACGTATGCGTCGGAGACACCGACCCGAGAACGGCGAGATGAGGACGCATTCGCGCGTAAAGCTCCGCCCGACTTTAACGGTAAAGGCAACGAACCTGGTCGCGGAAGACACTTATCGCAGATGAAGGCTACCTGCACGTGCGCCATAGACACTGATCGGCTGTCGTCTCAGTTTCAGTGCACGGAAAGGAGCAACGGTAACACTAAGCTTCCATAGTAAAGGTTATCTGGCCGTGGCAGACGCTAATCGTCGGCCGTCTCTCCCTCCGTCCACTCCCGTTCTGAGCGCCAGGATCGTTTTTGAAAAACGACACTAGTTTCTGGCTGCCAGAATCGCTTTTGAAAAACGACACTACTGATAACGATGCTGTTTTGCGGCCCTAAACAACAGCACCGCTCTATCTATGGGCCATACACAGTGATCGGGTGAAAGTACGTGTATACCTTTGGTCGCAATTACCGACACTCACACAATCATACATTATGGTAACTCTAAATAGATCGTCGGGAGAAGATAACAGAAGGCCTAGCGACGAACAGACAACTTCCGGTCAAAATTGACAGAATTCCATGAAATTCGAACTTTCGGAAGTTCTGAGCACCTCCTTTTCATGAATTTCGGCCAGAACGATCGTTTCCCAAATTTAATTATTTTCTACTGTTCGAAATTCATGGCACATTACCGTAAGAAGTCATAAAACATGAGACAATATAGAGAAATAAAGATAACAGTAATGTACTGGATAATGTTTGGAGCCACACAACATGTGCGAACCCAGGTCGTGAGCAGTTTTATCTCCAGGATAATTGATCTGAAACTAGAGAGAGTTATGGAACTGTGAACATCACACAACAGGCCTCTGTAACAATAATTGTCATTTGTGACCTAAAGCTGTGGATCTGTGATTGCAATGGACAAATTAAAGACACCACACTGCAAATGCTTTGGCCAGCTTTCATCTGGATCTCTTATGCCATGAAATCTCAGTTTAATTCATTAATTCACAAATCCATGCATTAACCTACTCCGCCTGTCTACAAAACAAAATACCAAAACCTCAAGTGGGAAGAAATAAGCTTCAATTACGATCGCTGTCCAATCTTCAGTCAGCTAATATTGGCCTCAGGTCAACTTAATCGTATCTTGACCACCGCATAATTGTAATATGGCAATTGCCAATCGATTGCTCTCAGGGAAATTATGTGGGAAATAATAGTGGTCTGGATTTGACTGATCTGGCATGCGCTTTGTATGCAAGAAAATTCTAATAGTATCAGGTTAATAAGTCAAAGAAGGGGCAAGATGAAGTAGATCACCGTGTCATCGTGTTCTGGACATGGAGGCCTACAAGATGTTATCATTTCTGTTAAAAAGACCAAATTTAACATGCTGAAAAAAATTAGTTACTTTTTTCATTCATTCTTCACACAATTTTTTTAGTGGTTACATTACACTGACATTATAGACACATGTGACATATAATATAATAACTTAGTTAAGTCATTCAACACACCTTTCCTTTTAGTGGCAACATTTTACACGAGTAACATACTGTATATAAACGTGCTTACACACATATATATACATAAATACATGTACTGTAAGTGGAATGCTATCAAACAAGTGAAAACATTGGGGACATTCAGAACAACTGGATCCACACTCGGAACTACTCGGATGTCTCCGCACTCGACAATAACCTCGGACGTAATACAGAGGCAGCCATATTTGATTGCTGATTGTTGGGAAGGAACTACTTTCAACCTCGCGCTAATTTAAACCTAATTCTTTCAACGCCTGTATCTATTTATCTTTTAAATCAAAGTCAATCTTAGTGCATTGTTTGGCAAACTGTAAACCATCATAAAAATCAGGGGTATTGACAGCCATCTTTATGAGCGTAATGATCGATTGAGTGAGAATTAAGGCATTTCCGGCAGACAAAATGCATGGATTTGGTGCATATTTCTCCACCTATCACATCCAAGGTTAGTATGGAGCTTGCAGAATGAGCCGAGGATTGCCGATTGCTGGATCCATGGACTTACAGATCCGCGGATCAAATATGTCCGACCCCCTTGAATGCTTGCTGCATAATCCCCTAGTGGACACTGAATAGATTCCCCAAGGGGATTATGTGGCAAGCTTTCAAGTAGATGGATCAAGTTTGCTTCTGAATGATGCCCTTCTTGAACATGTACCCTGAATTTCAGAGATTAAAGGGAACCAGTCAAGTATCCTGGTAACAGCAGAGACATGCTGATTGGAGGAAAATAAGCTCTGATACCCAGGGTGCTTCACATTGAACAAGAGGTGCTGTGTTAAGAACGGCCTCAGATATATGCAGACACAGATATTATAGAAGTTCTGTAAATGAAACCAAAGAAAATGCAACAGCAATGTTTACAAACACTGAGATAACAAAATGTTTGCCTTAACCCTTGCTACAAGAAATAATAATAATAATGAAAATAACAACAACAGTCAAACTGACATGTGATATTTTTTCTATACTATACAGCCATTAGAACAAGCACAAAAAGAGTTACTTTCCAAACATCCAGAACAAAAACCACTTACAAGTCCTTTGAAACAGGACCTTTTTATTGATAAGCTAGTACATCCATAAAATGAAATATAGAAATGAAGGAATAACGATTATGTACCAACAATTACAGAAATATATGCATTCACAATTACTATAAATGTGCTTAACAACAAAGATGCCTCTAACGAGCGCAATCAGCTGTGGTCACCTACCGGATGTAGAGGAATCCCCAGAGTTGAGACCTTGGCCAATAAAGAAAGAAAAGAACGGAATAAAATGTAATCTTCTTTTATACTTGAGCCGATCAATATAATCCCACTCTGTCTGTTCTCAGCCGAGTTCTGTGCTGAGATGATTTAAGGCAATATGTGTTTACTTTTGTGTGTAGCAGGAGAGAGAGAGAGAGAGAGAGAGAGAGAGAGAGAGAATGGTAATTAAAAACTTAATGTTAAAGTAAAAACAATTCTTCATTATTTTCAGTGCAAGCAAAATATTTTAATGATCTCATAAATAAATAAATAAACAAACAAACAAATAAAAATAAATAAATAAATTTATGCTGCTTTAGTAAATCCAGAACCCAGCTTTTTTTTTTTTTTTTACTTATAGAGAAAACAAAAATTTGATACAAAGATTTCATGATTTTTTAATAAGAGTGAAAAAAATACATGGAATTTTGGAAACCATAAAACCACAGAATTTAAACATGTTGCCTCAAAAATTTCAATAAAAAAGTCAAGCGTCTCTTCTCATTCAAGGTCAGTATCTGATGGATTGAGAATCAATAGCCATGACAAAAGTAATAAAAGCCATAATTCATGACAGGAGAAAAATCTCATATGGGCCAGCACCTCACATAGTATAATATATACTAGTAATATCATCTCTTCTTGACCTAAGAAAGCACAGCATGCTCGTCAGTTGATAAAGAAAGGCCTGACATTTTATATGGCCACTCAATGGCGTGTCCCCTGAGACACAGCGACATTCTTCAGAAGACATCTGGATTACTGCAGACAATACACCCTGAGAGTGAAAGACCATAAAGACTTTACTGGAAAAGTTACACCCTCAGCGTCAAAGAACATAAGGTGCTGAACTGGTATAGTTACACTCTGAGAGTCACAGAGAGCCCTCAAATACAATACAAAATTCAGAACCTTTTTTCTTGTACGTAATTCTGCATTCATTATAATTATAATCATATTCTGTTTAGCATTTTTTGCCACTTTTAAAGTATAGAATAGAAACAATGGGAGTCTGTTATAAATAATATACAAAATATGCAACTCTGATGAGAAGAAAATAAAAAGTTCTGTTTCTAAAGATTTCCAATTGTTCAGGTTTTCCCACATGAACTCCAGAGGGTCCTGTGCAGCTGCCTTTATCCCATGGGGAATTATTGCAAATTTCCGTAACAATTTAATAACTCTCTTCTCTGAATTATTTCTCTTTTTCTTTCTCTCTCTTTTTCTCTCTTTGCACAATCAAATTACTTACTGTACTGTTGACATCCTTTCATTTTATATTAGAAATATTGATCTGTGCCTTTTTTTTTCAGTGCAGAGCAATTATTTTAGGCATTGGAAGACATAATGGATGGTATAATGAACCCCTGCAGCCCAGGTAAACTATCAAAAAGGAAAAAAATTGCTCCAAGGCTATGGCTTGGGTGCCAGAATAAGGGAAGTTCCAGCAAATTGGTTGGTTGAATTTGTATGATTTGTATATGCCGTGTTCAATTATGTAAAGAAGGTGAAAAATGATTGTAAAAAACAAAGAAACAAAGAAAAGAAAGTAGGTACCCCAACAAACAGCAAAATTTATTTACCATTAAAATTTGAACAATACAGTACCAAAGGCTGGTGGTGATGATTAAAGAATTTCTTTTAAAAACTCTCTAACAGTTGACTTAAACTTAAAAATGGCTGTAATGCCAGAGTGAAGACCTTAGCAGCTTGGTGCTACAAGGCCAGCTTAATGATTGATTATTCCACTTACATCAATGGTCGTTCTGTGCCTTACATATGTTTGACTTGTCTAATCCCTAACAGTGTGCAGGAAATGTGTGGGAGAGAGAGAGAGCAGATTTAGAACAAGCTGATCAGCAGACTTACATATATCCACGGACTAAATATGGCCGAGCCACTAACACCCCATTTCTATAGATTAGATCGACCTACTTTAGATCAACCTAACTCCCTGTGGGTTCACGCTAAATAGCTGTCAGCCGGGCAGACACAAAAGTTAATTACCCTCTTACAGCTTGTAGTAGGCGGGACGGACATTTAAGTTGGATTATCTGACAGTAATCTAGTGAGACTCCCCGCGGGGATAGATTGATCTAAAATCTATGGGAATAGAGCCTTAAAGGCAGTCCCGATCAAATAATCCCCTGATGGTCTCCCTGCCTCCAGACGCACCATTTTAATAGATTAAATCTCGGCTTAAATGTTTTTGCTAGGGACGGTGTGTGTAGAGGTTGGCAGTTCATCAGGATTTTATACAGCGTTGCTTTTAAGTGGGTTGGCAACATTTGATCCGCAGATCTGTTAGTCTGCAGATTTACTTGTTATGACTGCACTCACAGAAGAAAGAGAGAGAGTGAAAGAGTGATGGTAAAGAGAAAGCTTTTCTGTATTCCACTAAGGGCCCCTTTACACTGGACGGCTTCCTTTCTGCGTCCCTTCTGCGTTCAAAAATGTGGTCAGGACGCTCAACGGTCGCCAAAGCTATTAAATCGTGTCTCAGTGTAAAGGCGTCTGTGTCCCTTGTGCGTCCTTTGAATGACCGTATCTTGATTTTACCTGTAAAACTGCGAGCAACCTGCCTGCCTCCACTGTACGTACCCTGTGCAACCCAAGGCATCCATTGCGATGTTTGAGCGACCATTGAGCATTCTTGCTGCGTTCTCTGTACCTTCATCAGCGATCAGTGGCGTCTATTCTACGATCATTCTGCATCCTGCTTGACCGATGAGCGTTGTTTGGGCGCCCTTCTCTATATTCTAACTCATATTTTTTCATCGGTTCCAACCAGGTCATCCAATAAAGAACATTTCCAGCACACAAAACAAATAAATGGGAATAAACGCTTTAAACTATAGTGATGCAAGGTCTGCATGGACTGATAATCAGCCAGATGCTCATTGTTTTCCTTATAAGAAGGATGGACAGGCGCCGAAAACGAGAAAGTATGACTGACACAACATAGAATGTTTGAATCCGTTTTCAAATGAAGCATTCAGCAAAAAGTTCTGACAATTAATGCATCTTGTAAAAAAGGAAAAAAATATTCGTTTTATAATAATCTCAAAAAAAAAAAAAATGGATCGTTTCATGAATTTTAGGGGAAAAAACAATCGGAGACTGATATGAGACCACTGTTGCCCTTAGAATTCCTGTCTGGTGAAAAATACCTCAGCACGGCCCCGTTTGAGAGTGAAAAAAAACAACGTTCTACGTGTCGAACACTGGACGATCTTTGAGTTTTCATTCTGCAACCAAAGCGATGCTTGTGCCTCCTTTCTACGGCCGCGGCGATGCTTGTGCGTCCTCTCTGCGACCGCGGCGGTGCTTGTGCGTTCTCTCTGCGACCACGGCGATGCTTGTGCGTCCTTTCTGCGTCCATTGAGCGACCATCCTCCATCGCGTTCTCTCAGCGATTGTTTTGAACATGCTCAAAACTTCGCGGCGTCCATGGCGTCCTCGGCGATGCTTGAACGTTCTTTGTGCGACCTTGGCGATCACTGTGCGTTCTTTGAGCATCCGACGGCGTCCTGGCCAGTTTCATGGTCGCACAAAGGACGCAGAAAGGACGCCGTCCAGTGTAAAGGGGGTTTTAGAGAGAGAGAGAGAGTGAAAGAGCGAGAGTGAAAGAGAGAAAGAGAGAGAGAGAGAGAGTGAAAGAGAGAGAGAGTGAAAGAGATAAAGAGAGAGAGAGAGAGAGAAGGTGAAAGAGTGATGGAAGAGACAGCTAGGGAGCTTTTCTGTATATCACTTTAAGTCAGGAGGCATGCCATGCTTTTAAGCTGATTGCACTTAGCCAGAGTCCTCGAATACAGTACTTGGGTCAATCTTCTACATATAGACAGATGGCGTATCTATAGAAATGAAGTCTTAGTTAAGTGTGTGTGTGTGTGTGTGTGTGTGTGTGTGTGTGTGTATTAGAGCATTAAAGAGGGGGGTGAGGGAGAAAGAGAGAGAGATTAATTAGCTAAGGGACAGAACAATCCTTGACACCCGGTGTGACTGAAATGCGCAATACACCGCAATACACCTCTTTATATCAGAGGTACAATAAATTCTGAAGCGTACGGGACAAGAAGAGGTAATCGAATCCCGTAAAAATAATTCATTCAACTCACTAGAGCTATATATAGCACCAAATTAAATCAGGCACATGCACACGTCTTTCTCAGAATTCAAACCTAAATCGACATAGATTATATCACAGTGAATATCCATGAAATACAGTCTTTACTCAACTGAATTAACACAGGGACTTGGCGTTCGTATGTACTTCACACGCCCCCTCAGTCTACAAATTCTCGGTCAACTCTGCCAGGGGATAAATCAGTTCTAGTTTGCAGGCCAAAAATCAAACCAAGATGAACGTTAAAGAATGCGGAATGAACAAGAAAAACAATATTTATCCTTACCATAGCTCCCTGTACTGATTGTCAAAGTTGAGAGAAAGGAGCATGAATTCTTTTACCAGCTCTCTGAAGAGTTGGCTGCCTCTGTCTCGCAGTTCGCCATTGTTTTGTTTACAATCGGTGGTCCCAGATGGCGATACCGTCCAAGAGGAGACACAGCCTAGGAGGATGGCGATTGCGGTAGTTGGCTACAGGTAGCAACTCAAGCAACGTTTTCTAAAAATTTCAAGTACGAGAACACACTGTCTTGAATCCAATCTTTGTGTGTGCGTGTGTGTGTGTGTGTGTGTGTGTGTGTGTGTGATTTTTAATTATGTTGTTACAAAGCTCAAAACTGGCGAGTCCTCATTAATTTTACGTCCTTTTTTAATGTCAAAAGGTTCTAGTAATTGCATTCTTCTTGGTTTCAGTTTTATATACTATCATAGAAATAGAGCACTTTCTCCACATTAAATGATACCAGGTACCAGTAGAACGTTGCGATGAACATTTTCTAGTAAATTTAAATATTTTACATAAGTCGCTTATTTACTGAAATAGCTAATGAGCGTTATTGGCTTACCTCAAATACAGAACAGAGGAGGCTCTTTATTTCAGGAATTGAGAGAGCTGATATAGAATAACTGGGGCAATTTCTTATTGACTTTGTGTGTGCAAACAGCATTTTAAATTCTCGTGCCCCGTAGGTCGGCAAGGTAACATCGTGGATCAGCTGACTACTCAAAAATATTCATTGCCTTCAAACCAGACAGCGTGCAAAAAGCTCCCTGCAGAAGATAGACAATAAAAGCGAAACTGGCAGCGGGAATTTTCAAAATTTTAGTAGCTGCAGCATCTCATAGTATATCAGGAGACTTACAAAAGTTCTACAGTCAGTACAGTTGAGTCCATTTACCTGAAGCTATGAACATCAACACGACTATTGAAGATCAACAGGATGACAGGGCTGCTACGGGGCAGGCAATCGACGTCTGGATAAAGGCAATTGGGCAACTAGGATTTGGGGTAAGAGCTGGCGAGCGCGTTTCATGATCGTTGCGTCAACCAATCGTGCGTTCGCCCATGGCCAGTAAAGACAGTCCGTCACCTTTTCCTGTTAATGAACCTAAAAGCCCTTAATACGACTTTAGAATACTACACAAGTGCTTTTAAGTGTTTGAAACTAATCTTATGATATTGTCATTTATAGAAAATTTTACGCTATCTATACGCCATAGACTGTCTTATATATTAGCATATAATAGCCTATTAGTGACAGCCAATTAAGCTAGCACCGTGTATAGGCCTATAGTGGGACATGTAGGTTCCCTCACGAAAGTGTATGGTGTCATTATATGTCACTTTTAGTTAAGCGTACCCTTTAATTCAAGATTAACTACATTTACTGTAGCATGCAGGGCCGTAGCCTCCGGGGGGGCAGGGGGGGGGGCAGCTGCCCCCCCCCCCCTGGGATTTAGAATTTTCCACACTGGTAGGGGGACACCCCCTCCCCCCTCGGGGGCTTCGCCCCCTCGTGTCGGCTTACTGCCCCCCCTGGCATTTTGCTCAGGCTACGGCTCTGGCATGAGACTGCAATGCCGTAGATTTTACTTACACTGATATACCGGTATAAGGACGAGTCAGTTTTGTTGATTGTGTGTGCTAAATTAAAGTGCTTTGTTACATGCAAGTCTGTAATTTCTCTAGATCTGAGTAAGCAAAGCATCTTCTTTAATCTCATGAGAGCAAATTCGTTTAATATAATCATCTCCTTTTTTGTTTTAGTTGTGTACATATGTCGCAGCAGTACCAGTATGGTGTTGGGTAGTAATCGGAGCACTGACTTGTGTAACTATTGTTATTTGCTACGTGCTTTGGCGTCGAGGTACATACATAGGCCCATGTGCATATAGTCTCATAATATATACAAGCATACAAGCGGTGTACATTATGGCACAAAATTATCACTGGCTTTTAAATAATTGTCACCAATACAATTGTGTAGATTAATAACATACTTAGCGGTTCTCAAAAAAAGTTCGTCGTTTGTACCAGAAAGAATAAGATATTATTGAATTATATTTTAATAATTGAAATATTTCAGGTATAGGCCTAAGGCTAAAACGCTGTATTGGACGTTGCAGGATATTTCCTATTACTGTAAGTTATCAAGGTAGTTTGAAATAGAATACGGGCGTTGTAACCCAATAATAATCAAAAGACTTAATCAAAATTTTAATAAAAAAATTAAATGACATGAATATCACCACTGTAGAGGCAGTGCTCTTGTAATGTCAGTGAATGTACCAGTAATATGTGACAGACTACTTCAGTCTAAATTTTGAGTACCAGTGTGATACAGTGTATATATGAAGATACCTTCCAATTTTTATAGCTCCGTACATATGACAAAGTAGTACCGAGATACGGTTGGGTGAAAGTTTTACACTGCTTCGTCTTACTTAAAGTATAAGCACACGCAAATATTGGTTACGGCAAGTGTTACTGCAGTATTAAATTTAAAACGGGTCAAATGCTGTTACAGGATGAAGGTTTGATGGCCATTCCTCGTCCCGAAGAAAACATACAGAGAACATTTGTCGGTGTCTTGAGTTCTGAGACACCAAAAAAACTTCAGGCTATGTTCAGAAAGAACTTCTGTCCAGAAATCTCCAGTCTCGCCAAGGGTACCGAGTTAAACTCAGATTGTCGGCTCTTGATCTGTTGTCTAATAAAGGACATCAGAAAAATGTACTTAAATGGTGACACGGTTTTCACCAAACTTATAGAGGACGCTGGATCCATACAAGGTGGGTGTTTATATATATATATATATATATACCTCTGCACTCGTGATGGAATGATTTCGAAGCCTTTGTAAGAACAGTAAATCGCTTGTGTTGTATTCAGTATTTTATTTTGCACTATGTTTTGCATGTTTATGCCTTACAGCAATGGTGTTGATAATTATATTTGGAGAAAAGAAGACACATGAGGAAACCCTGCATGATGAAAAAATCTACGGCAACGTCCTCCGACAGGGCCAGGAGCTATACATGAAAGGACGACGTCGGACGTCGCAGTTGAAAAACCGTTGCCAAGACAACCCCGGTACAACAGAGAACGGAGACGGTTTGTCTGAAAACATCGCCTTGGTCACAGTGAACAGCAGTCCATCTTGGTTCCAACTGGAATTTATGAAAAATTTTGTTGAACGTGCCTTTCCTGACACTAGGGTGTCAGATGAATATGGAGATCACCAAGTCTAATTTTCAAACTTTCTACGCGGGACGAAATCGGCCTGAAAAGAGAAAACAGACAGATTAACTGAACTCTAGCATTTAAAGTCTACTGAAAAATTTGAAAACATAAATAAAAACATGAACTGGTTACCCCACGCGCCGCTGCTTTAGTTGTATTTACCACAGGGAAATGAGAATGATACAGGATTTAAAAGAGCAATATTAACCATGACTACATAAAACAATCGAGCATAAATTGCAACAAAAACCAATTGTCAGGTTATAAGTATATAATGACAAAAATTCCGTCATATAAACAAAACTGATACGAGATGCTGTAACAATATCATCATTTTTATCGTTATGTTAGTTTTTCTCGAACAAAATGTTTGATCATACACACAAAAAAGACAACTGAAGGCCGTTATAATTATTTATTTTTATTTTATTATTGTTTTTTTTCTTGTAATTAACCTGCGACATGTAAAGGCCGAAAAGGTAGGCGGTTGTTCCAGCATTCCTTGCAGAGATTTAATCGTAGAAACACGTCCCCAAAATTACAGCTGTTCTAATTTATGTTTTCTCAGCATAAAATGAAGACAAATCTAATTCAAACAAAACCTTGTTTCAGACTTACAGATTTAACTATAACATTTTCTCGATATTGAATTGCAAGTGTGTGTTTGTGTGCACGTGTGTGTGTGTGTGTGTGTGTGTGTGTGTAAATTATTCTGTTCTTTTGATTAAGGCCACACTTTTTTATTTTTGGATGACATCCTCTGGGTACCCCAAAATCGGTGCGAGAGGGCGAAAAAAAAAACCGGTACAAAAAAAAAAAAACTGCTTAAGCAAAGGAATGCTGTCAGTACACAGCTGGAAACACAAATTTTACCACAGAAACATGTATCAAACTAATGATATGTCTTTATCCATGCTCTCAAAATATTAAAGCATTGTGAATACTTCGTAGAAATGTAAAAAAAAAGTCATGAATAGATATACTTCATATTACCATATCTATTTAAGGTTATTTCATGCATTCAGTTGGTATAGCAATCAATAAAACAAATATCAATCAAACAGTGTATCTTTATTTGTATTCTCAGAATATTAAAACTTTGGACACTTTACAGAAATGTTAAAAAAATGATGCAAAGATATGCTTAATACTACCAAATCTATTAAAGTTTTTTTCGGACGATGCCATTTTGTCTACTTCAACTCACACGAAGCAACCAAACTGTCAGGTGGCCTGTCCGACCTTCAGCCCACCAAATACCTCGACGCCCTTGCCGACCCTTTTTTCGCTACAGAAAACCTGGTATTAATGTGCTGCTTTGTACAGAATGTCACAGAAATTTTTCGGGCGATAATTGCTAGCCGCCAGCCTTTCTCACAATTGTAAAAATGTGATATCTCCTTGTCCAATATCAATGGCATACCAATCCAAAACGACGGCGCCCGTTCTCTTTATGACTTTTATTGTTGTGTAATTTGAAAGTAATCCTAGAGATGAATTTGACGGCAAAGCGGCCGCATTTCCACGTGGCGATAATACGCATGCGCAGAAAGCTCATTGCCTGGCAAATTCAATAACGACGTTTGCGACAACCGACTTCGTGGGGGCTGGGGGGTGATTTTTTTTTTTTTTTTTTTTTTTTTTTTTTTTTTTTTTTTTTTTTGAGAACGGGCGAAAATTGGTGCGCGCGCAGGATGTCATCCATAAAAATAAAAAAGTGTGGCCTAAATTCAATAGGTAAGAGGGGGCTGATTGATAAAGAATTGCATGCATGATGAAAGTTTATATTTCGAATAAAACATACGCTCTAACAGGGGCCCAGTACAACTGTTCTAAAATGGGTGTAATGCTATTTCTCTTGGATGTGCCGGTGAAAAAGCCAGCCAAACTATTTTGAATCCTCTGCAAGTTTTTTCTCGGTGTAACATATTACCCTCCACCGGGGTGAGTGATATATTTTTTACAACTCAGTTGAGTTGAGTTCAAAATGACAATCTATCTAGCTAGAGACATATCTGTGAATATCTGTAAAAAATCTATCACTCACCCTGGTAGAGGGTAGTAACATATCCTGTTTTAAATCGGCATGCGCCACACATGAAAACTCAAAATACCAAACAAAAATATGGCGTCCTTTACGTACTCCTCATTTGTCTTCTATATTTATTTGTGACGGCAAGGGCAACTCAAAAGACATTCCAGCATTCTTGGAACGTATCAGATGGCAAAGTAAGTTTATGTTTCCCCATGTTGTAGTGAGCGGTGACCTCCAAATACGTTTGGTGCAAACGATAAAGTGATAAACAAGTGTGCATAGATACCCACACTTTTCTTTGCATATGCACAATAAAATCTAATAGATGTCGGTTACGGTAAGTTACCGGTATTCGAATCGCTGAAGAAACCCAGGGCCGGCTTTCACGAAACGTTTCGCAATTGGCCCAATTGCGCAAAGTTCCTTTTTTTTTTTTTTTTTTTGCGAACAGACCCTTTCACGAACGTTTCGCAAAGTAATTTTGGTACAGGTCGGAGCCAGTCGCTACGTAGGAGAATTTACTTGCCGCGACGAGACGTCTTAGGTCGCTAACAAGATTTTGAGAAACCGGTTAATACAAGTTTCAGGTTTTTTAACCATAAGAAACCGAATCATTTGGATAACCAAATTGTTGCATGGCTATTGATTATTAAAGGAGGGTAGGGGATACCCCCCCCCCTTAATCACCAAGATTAAAAAAGCTCAATCACCAATCACCAAGATGTATTCAGGCCAATCACCAAATATTCCTGAATCACGTTTCACGCAGAATATCGGTCTCAAATAACGCATCACGCTAGAAAAATAAGGCCAATCACGCGGAACGCAAAAGGTATTCCCACCCTCTTTAAGGGGCGTTTTTTCGCGTCGTATTTTTAGAAGTTGACGTTATCTCGCTTTTGTGTATTTAAGGACCCCCCCCCCTCCGTCCCCTCTTAAAACTAAATCGTTGGTAACCTTGCTGGTCTACCATAGCCAGCATGGGGAGCTCTTCCAGCAAAACGTGGGAGAAAGTTCCTGTCGGTTGCTACTCCCCAAAGAAGACTTTTGTGATCAGAGATACTGAGTCACGTCGCCAAAAACATATTCTGCTAATTGGAAATGTAGCAAGCGGTAAATCGTCTTTTATAAATGCCACCGCTACGGCACTTTTTGGCACATACAGAGAGCTCGCCAAGAGCGGGGGCACTGAGGGACACATCTCAAAATTTCTAAAGAAGCATGATTTGTCCGAAGTCGAGGCTGAACCGTCGACAAGGTTATTTACAAGAGAACAGCTCCCAGTCTTCGTAGATATGTGCGGTTTAAATCCGAACAATATCCTTACCGACCGTTTTGAAGAGGTTCTCAGGGTTGTCCTGAGAGGTCGTCTACCCGTAAACACCAACGTTCTTAACCTTCTCTCCAATGAAGCAGAGATACCTGAATGCGCCGATGGTGTCCCCATAGATCGAGTGGTTTTCGTTGCTGCCGCGGACCAGGAGCTGCCTACAGCGTATTGTG
This sequence comes from Lingula anatina, assembly GCF_051362555.1. Lineage (NCBI taxonomy): Eukaryota > Metazoa > Brachiopoda > Lingulata > Lingulida > Lingulidae > Lingula > Lingula anatina. Next base: position 2,307,940 of record NC_141775.1, on the reverse strand, counting down.
ATTCAGTAAGAAGAGTATGCGAGGATGTTGTGGGGGCAGGTGGGTGAAAACATACTGATGATGATGATGTTTATTACGTAATTAAAGGCGCCCGACCCAAAGTACATGCACAATTTCACCATAGTAACTATGGTGTACCACTGGCAGTAAAGAAATAAATCCTTTTATGTACACCGAATAAGTATGAACATATCCATAATAGCTGCTCCTCTTTTTAAAGATTTTAAATGATTGTAAACGTTATAATAGTCATGTTCTTAATAAACACTGAATTGAATTACTTCATTAGCAACAAATCTCTTCTCGAAATGCAAATGCACAAAAAATCTTGCCAGTGAGGATATGAGAATATGCTATCCGTACTAATGTCAGACATAATCCAAATGATCGTTCTTTTTTACAGTTTTTTTTCCAACTTGTGAAATATCTCTCCGTCAAATCACTATACAACGGACACAGTAGTAGAAAGTGTATCTCATTTTCTATGGCATAAACTTTCTGAGTTAAACAATATGGGCAGAGTCCACAGTCCTTTTCTATATTTGTGTAACCTCCTTTCTCAGTCTCACCTCTCTGACTCTGGGTATTCTATGCATGTTGTAATTTATACACACAGATACGCTTTCACTTTTGCTAGTTGTAATCTTCTTTTTAATAGACCCAAGAACTTTTTTTATTTCAGAGTTTAAACCTTTTGGTATTCTAACCAAAGGAGACCAGCTGACTCGAGAGAACAAAGATAAATATGACAATTTTATCGAAATGTTGCGAGCAGTCGGGACCCCTTACAAAGTTCTGGTTATAGCTAATTACTGTAGTGCTGTTTGCGCTGGTTCACCTGCTACATGGAAAGGCAGAAAAGACATAGACGAACCCATTCTTGCTTTCCTTGCAGAAATAATCAGATCAGAATATGACTAAGACGAGATTAATTGAATCATTTGCCCACAAATAATCTAACGCGCACGAAAAAAAAAAAAGAAAGAAAGAAAAAGAAACACAGACTTGAGTTCAACAAAACACCCGTTTCTTTCATTTTAAATGGAGATATTTGATATCAAATTCGTTACACTACTACCGTTTCTTATATGGTAATACAAGTTCTGGTAATAGAAATCGAAATACGAAATAGGCTGGAAATTATGATAATTATTATTCTTTTATTGCTAAGCATTTAAAAATATTCATAAAGGTGCTTTTGTTTTCGTTTGGACGAGGTTGAGTGATCAGGAAAGGCACAATATAATCAGTATACAAGTTTCCACAATAAAAATTAGTTTTTGAGATGATAAGAATGTAAAAATAAATCAAAATTCATTGTTTTCACTCAATCCTAAATCTTTGTGATCACTCAATCGCATAATAAGGAATTTGGAATGCGGTTAAATCTATACTGAAGTTCCTTGTTACGCGGTCAAGTAATCAGTACCGACTCAGTATAACCAATATACAATTTTAAAACAAGTTCTGAATAAGAAATAGGGTGGAAATTAGTTTTTGAAATGATAAGCATTTTAGAAAAATTAAAAAAAGATTATTGTATTGCATGTACCTGCATGTGTAACTTGTTTTATGAGTTATGCTTGCTTGAAAATATGAAAGATATTTTTTATTTATAGTATACTGGTATTCGTCCCGGGTAAGACGTTAAACTGCACCCTGGGGCTCCCTTGAGCAAGGAGTAGCACCTCAGTAGCTCCCCGGCCCAGGGTAACGGTGCGTACCGTTGCATGTGCCACGGCGGGTCAGCCTTGACCCTTCCGTCTCTGATGATGATGATGATACTGGTGTACTGTGTGTCACAAGTCCACTCAGTTCTGTGTTTATTTTTTCAATTGGGTTAACGTTTATTGAACTGATTCCGGTAAATAATGCAGGGAGCAATAATAAAATCTTTAACGAGTTGCAGCTTGCGATAATAGAGGTTTAATGATTTGCTTATACCTGAATAAAATTATGTCACAATATGAATGAGTAGCGCAGAGTACTTGTTCTTTTCTTTTCTTTTTTTTTTTTTTTTTTTTTTTTTTTTTGTTATCGTTGTACTTGTAATTTATCTGTGTCACATAAGGTATATCTGCCGACCGATGGTCAATGTGACTAGCGGAAAATCACCAGAATTGTTCTTGGTGTGTGTGTGTGTGTGTGTGTGTGATAGACCAGATCCCAATCTAGTCCACTTCCTAAATGGCCAAGACCAAATTGTGTCTTTGCAATGTTAACATAATGAACATGTTTATAAACCAATTTATTTACAGATGAGCTGCCCGTTTATTTGTATGACATGTGTTGTTAAAAAGGAGATGACATAGATCATGGCACATATTATTACAATGTCAAGACAGGTTATCACGAAAGTCATGCACAACAGTTTCAAAGTACAGTTTGATTACGCATTAAGATATCAGTGTATTGTTCTTTGCACTTCAACAGGTGATGATCACTATTTAGGACAAAACTAAAACTGTGTCGCGTGAACAAGTTCAGGGCCAGATGACATGCATTTTATTAAATGGTCTTCAAGAGTGCATTTCACAAGTGACCACGCCCATGTTGTTGTTTAATATATTGAATCATCTTCGAGAGTACATTTTACAAGAAAGGGGCATGCTGCAATCAATGCATGAAAAGATGCCAGTGAGTAATATTATTCCCAATAATTTTTATATTAAAAAAACACAGGGAGACCCACCCGAGTGCATCACGATAGTTCTTTATTTAATCAAAACAACACCCTATTGCACCTAGAAACTCCAAGATAACTTGGGACAAACTCCATTTGGTGTACGGATTAAGACCACTGCATTGTTCTTTGAACTTCAGTGGGTGATACTGTACGAGATGCTATAACAATATCGTCATTTTTATCGTTATGTTAGTTTTTCTCAATCAAAATGTTTGATCATACACACAAAAAAGACAACTGAGGGCAGTTACATGTATTATTATTTATTTTTATTTTATTATTATTTTTTTTGAAAACTCAAAATACCAAACAAAAATATGAAGCCATTTACGGCTCTAATCGTACTCCACTTTTGTCTTCTGTATTTATTTGTGACGGCAAGTGCAACTCATAAGACATTCCAGCATTATTGGAACGTATCAGATGGCAAAATAAGTTTATGTTTCCCCGTGTTGTAGTGAGCGATGACCTCCAAATACGTTTGGTGCAAACGATAAAGTGATAAACAAGTGTGCATAGATACCCGCACTTTTCTTTGCATATGCACAGTAAAATCTAAACAGATGTTGGTTACGGTAAGTTACCGGTATTCGAATCGCTGAAGAAAGCCCAGGGCCGGCTTTCACGAAACGTTTCGCAATTTGCCCAATTGCGCAAAGTTCCTTTTTTTTTTGCGAACAGACCCTTTCACGAACGTTTCGCAAAGTAATTTTGGTACAGGTCGGAGCCAGTCGCTAAGTAGGAGAATTTACATGCCGCGACGAGACGTCTTAGATCGCTAACAAGATTTTGAGAAACCGGTTAACAAAAATCCTCACTTACGACTACTACAGTTAGAACAGACTACTACAGTTATTCGAATCGGGACCCTATTCGCTTTTTGTTCGAAGAAATGACTGATAGTGTTATATGCGGTTGAGTGATTAGTAAAGACTGACGATTAATAAAGAGATTAATAAAGACTGATAATGAATATATATACAAGTTTCAGGTTTTTTAACCATAAGAAACCCAATCATTTGGGTTACCAAATTGTTGCATGGCTATTGATTATTAAAGGAGGGTAGGGGATACCCCCCTTAATCACCAATCACCAAGATGTATTCAGGCCAATCACCAAAAATTCCTGAATCACGTTTCACGCAGTACAACATTGGTCAAAAAGGTTGTCCCACCCCCATTTCCATGTACTTTTATTTACAAATGATCACCTCACAGCTGTAAATTGTTAGAAATAGTGCTTTTTATTACAGAAACCGTGTCTAACATGATTAATGGTTAAAAAATACAAACTAGTGGTTAAAATATGCATATTTTATACCATTTAATAAAATTTATAAGAGGTACCCCCTCAAATCCACTGTTTCACTGTGACTTCTACAGATGTAAAGAAATGTCTATAAAATTGAAAAGACGTCATCAAATGTCACCAAATTCACACACAATTAGCATTAGGGTGTGCTCGTTAGGGTGTGGTCGTTCACCTGCGACATGGAAAGGCAGAAAAGACATAGACAGACCCATTCTTGCATTCCTTGCAGAAATAATCAGATCAGAATATGACTAAGACGAGATTAATTGAATCATTTGCCCACAAATAATCTAACGCGCACGAAAAAAAAAAAAAAAAAAAAGAAAGAAAAAGAAACACAGACTTGAGTTCAACAAAACACCCTGTTGTAAAGCAAATTACTTACACTTTCACTAATTACAGGTAGCAATTAAAGCGGAATCAAAAGAGTAAAAAGACAAAGAGTTATTGAGTGTAAGTTAAGTTTCTCCAAGAGTCAACAAGTGTAGAACATGTTTTTAGTGTCAGAAAAAGATGGAAAAGGTCAAAGTCAATAACAGTTAATGTGATTGGTTAATTTCATAACATATTTTAATTTTGATCATCTATTTATCACATGATAACTGAGTTTTGGATAAGATCCAAGTATGAGTAATCCAAATAATATTTTAGATATCTTTAATTGAAAACAAGTCTCTTAGGGATTACCTAATAAGGAAATGTTGCATAGTGACTTGCAACATGAGAATGGAAAATATTTTGTAATCACGCAAAGACAATGGAAAAGAAAACAAGTAAATGCGTGATCAGTACGGAGAAATTGAGTATAAATATTTGTGAAGTTGTAAGAAGCAAGGGTCGGTGAATAAACGTTCGGAAGCTCCAAACTGCTGTCGTTATTCCTCACTATAACAAGTGGTGGAGGATGCGGGCAACGATCCCGCTACCTTGCGCATTAATCAATATGTACTATCATATATAATGATGAGCATTTTATTGTGTGTTAACCATGATCATTTGTTAACATGCTTTATTTTAATTACTTTACAATGTAACTGCATGTTAAAAACATATTACATATTGATCTTATGATTGTTGGTTATCAATATTTGAACAGATGATTATTGTTATATAAAAAGTGTATTTGCTTTTTAATAATGATGACATGAAACTGATGATATGCATTAAGGAAGATTCTCACATTTTGCGACTTAATTATTTATCGGTATGATTTTATAAAATTCGTGGATTGAATTTGATATGATCAAGTGTTTCTCTTATAGTCATCACAGAGGAGAGCTACAATGTGGACAAATATGAAGATGAATATGTACTTCATCATGAACGATGCGCGGGTCGCAACGTTGTGGTGATTGCTGTTCATTGGACAGGGAGTAGCTAACCCTATTGTCTTACGTAGCACATTCCTACTATGTTTTAATAACAGCCGAAAGAGAAAACTGTATAATATGATGTGTCAGAGCCATAATAAGAGAGCAAAATATTTCGATATCCTCATGAGAAAACTGATAAAAAGTATCTTTGCTCTTGGGCCACACATTAAATGGTGTAAATGACAATACGAACTATATCCACGAAGAATTGCATTTTCTTAAAAAGTTATTACATTATCTTCCTTCAGGTTATATATTTTAGTTTCATGTCGAATGTGTTTTTAACTTTATGTATAAGTTAATTATATAGAATTACTTTTCTTAGTTATATTTTTGCATGACTTTGTGGTAGAAATGAAGTATTTAAGGAAGATAATCATTATTTTCTTTCATTATTATTTTATTTCATTTTGCAGAAATTGACGAACTTGCGTATAACATTTAAATTGATGACATATATGTGATCTTATCATTTAATCTTTTTGAAAATTTATGTATTTTGTGTTATTTAATATTTGCTTTGCTTTAGAAAAAATGAAAAAGGAGCGTATGTTGTAAAGTTTTAGAATTCGAGGACGAATTCTTTTGAAGAAGGGGTGTATGTTGTAAAGCAAATTACTTACACTTTCACTAATTACAGGTAGCAATTAAAGCGGAATCAAAAGAGTAAAAAGACAAAGAGTTATTGAGTGTAAGTTAAGTTTCTCCAAGAGTCAACAAGTGTAGAACATGTTTTTAGTGTCAGAAAAAGATGGAAAAGGTCAAAGTCAATAACAGTTAATGTGATTGGTTAATTTCATAACATATTTTAATTTTGATCATCTATTTATCACATGATAACTGAGTTTTGGATAAGATCCAAGTATGAGTAATCCAAATAATATTTTAGATATCTTTAATTGAAAACAAGTCTCTTAGGGATTACCTAATAAGGAAATGTTGCATAGTGACTTGCAACATGAGAATGGAAAATATTTTGTAATCACGCAAAGACAATGGAAAAGAAAACAAGTAAATGCGTGATCAGTACGGAGAAATTGAGTATAAATATTTGTGAAGTTGTAAGAAGCAAGGGTCGGTGAATAAACGTTCGGAAGCTCCAAACTGCTGTCGTTATTCCTCACTATAACAACCCGTTTCTTTCATTTTAAATGGAGATATTCGATATCAAATTCGTTACACTACTACCGTTTCTTATATGGTAATACAAGTTCTGGTAATAGAAATCGAAATACGAAATAGGCTGGAAATTATGATAATTATTATTCTTTTATTGCTAAGAATTTAAAAATGTTCATAAAGGTGCTTTTGTTTTCGTTTGGACGAGGTTGAGTGATCAGGAAAGGCACAATATAATCAGTATACAAGTTTCCACAATAAAAATTAGTTTTTGAGATGATAAGAATGTAAAAATAAATCAAAATTCATTGTTTTCACTCAATCCTAAATCTTTGTGATCACTCAATCGCATAATAAGGAATTTGGAATGCGGTTAAATCTATACTGAAGTTCCTTGTTACGCGGTCAAGTAATCAGTACCGACTCAGTATAACCAATATACAATTTTAAAACAAGTTCTGAATAAGAAATAGGGTGGAAATTAGTTTTTGAAATGATAAGCATTTTAGAAAAATTAAAAAAAAGATTATTGTATTGCATGTACCTGCATGTGTAACTTGTTTTATGAGTTATGCTTGCTTGAAAATATGAAAGATATTTTTTATTTATAGTATACTGGTATTCGTCCCGGGTAAGACGTTAAACTGCACCCTGGGGCTCCCTTGAGCAAGGAGTAGCACCTCAGTAGCTCCCCGGCCCAGGGTAACGGTGCGTACCGTTGCATGTGCCACGGCGGGTCAGCCTTGACCCTTCCGTCTCTGACGATGATGATGATACTGGTATACTGTGTGTCACAAGTCCACTCAGTTCTGTGTTTATTTTTTCAATTGGGTTAACGTTTATTGAACTGATTCCGGTAAATAATGCAGGGAGCAATAATAAAATCTTTAACGAGTTGCAGCTTGCGATAATGGAGGTTTAATGATTTGCTTATACCTGAATAAAATTAAATCACAATATGAATGAGTAGCGCAGAGTACTTGTTCTTTTCTTTTTTTTTTTTTTTTTTTGTTATCGTTGTACTTGTAATTTATCTGTGTCACATAAGGTATATCTGCCGACCGATGGTCAATGTGACTAGCGGAAAATCACCAGAATTGTTCTTGGTGTGTGTGTGTGTGTGTGTGTGTGTGTGTGTGTGATAGACCAGATCCCAATCTAGTCCACTTCCTAAATGGCCAAGACCAAATTGTGTCTTTGCAATGTTAACATAATGAACATGTTTATAAACCAATTTATTTACAGATGAGCTGCCCGTTTATTTGTATGACATGTGTTGTTAAAAAGGAGATGACATAGATCAAGGCACATATTATTACAATGTCAAGACAGGTTATCACGGATGTCATGCACAACAGTTTCAAAGTACAGTTTGATTACGCATTAAGATATCACTGTATTGTTCTTTGCACTTCAACAGGTGATGATCACTATTTAGGACAAAACTAAAACTGTGTCGCGTAAACAAGTTCAGGGCCAGATAACGTGCATTCAATTAAATTGTCTTCATGAGTGCATTTCACAAGTGACCACATCTATGTTGTCGTTTAATCTATTAAATCTTCTTCAAGAGTACATTGTACAAGAAAGGGGCATGCTGCAATCAATACATGAAAAGATGCCAGTGAGAAATATTATTCCCAATACATACCAAAACACAGTCCCAGCGGGCAAATTATGTTGTTTTAACGTTGAAACAACGTTGAACCATAACGTTGAGAAGACATTGGATAAACGTTGGATTTGAAAGTTGTGTCAACCTCAGATAACAACGTTGTATCAACGTCAGAAAACAATGTTATATCAACCCCACCCAGCGGGAAATTAGCCTGGATGTGTTTAGCAGTAGGACATGTTTGATGGCTAAATATATGTAGGGTATAAATGTATGGCCTTAAGTTAGAATTTTCAAGGTTTAGATTATTATATATAGTTCTTTTCTTAACTTCTTAAATAAACAAGAGACATGCAATAACCCCGGCCCGACTCCATACTGGGTGTTATTTTCTGTTAATTTCCATATTTCTTGTCCCTTAATGACTTGGTATGATTATTGTATCTCAATTTAAATTTCCCACCACAAAGACCTATATATATTTCATGCATTTGTCCTTAGTTGTAACTGATGCTTGGTACACAATGTTGCTAGACAAACATTCCCCTCTCAAAGGACACTTACTTGGAGCTCTACAATTACATTTCTAATCTTGAGTGTTAACTGACATGTTTTTGAGATTTTTTTATTGTGACCGTGAATGATTTGCTGTATGTTTTTCATACAACAGTAACTTACTTTTACAGTCGATCTGTTGAAGAATCTGTAAAGCTTGCTTCCGCGAGGGAAATGTTTGTCTAGCAACTGGAGGGATATATGCCCGATTTTCGTTCTTACATTTTTCGAGTCTGGTGGGTTGAACCAAATAAGTTTCCTGTTTCGTCTTTTCTTTTCACTGGGAAGAGAGCTGCTTGCTTTAGAGTTATTACCCAACTACATTAGGTATATCCCGCGCCGTCGTATATACGTTATCTGATCCTTCTGCTACCACCCCTTCAGACGAAAGGGATTGCAATCTTTCGCCGATGGCTTAAGGAATGTTCCTTATTATTGCGGGGGGGGGGGGGGGGGTGATTTGAGTTTTTGTGAACATAGATCGGCTGGGCGTTCGGTTTTAAGAACGGTCTGTGTTTCCCGGATTCTAAGTCTAGGTTAACATTAAGGAAGTTAACTGCTCTATCGTTGGTGGATACAGTGATGTTAAGGTCATAACTTTTGAAGAGCTTTTCCTTTTGTGTCTTTAGTTCCTTTTGGGATCCTTTTTATATATAACAAAGTCACAGTCCCCTCAACCTGTCTATCTATAACAGGTTGCCAAGAACTGTTAACTCCATCACATTTACAGCAACTTCTTCATCCTGGTGTAAGCTGACCTTGCAAGGAATTCGGTTTATTGGAATGTATTTCTGAATAACAAGTTAAGAAAATTCACTAGAACTAAAGACACAAAACAACTGTCACTTTTACTTTAAAATCCTTTTGTTATTATTTTGATAAATTTAGTTACAGTACTGATAAACAAAATATCACGTTTTCAATAATTAATATTTTAAATTACAATCCATAACTGCAAGGTTGTGTCATTGACCAAAATACAACGTTGAGTCAACGTCACATTATGACGGTGTTTCGACGTGGCTGGATCAACGTTGATTTTACGTTGAATTTAGGTAGATCAACGGCAATTCAACGTATCAACCTGTTTTCAACGTTGATCCAACGCAACTATGCCTGATGGGAGTGTGACCCACCCAAATGCATCAAAAAGTTCTTTATTTAATCAAAACAACACCCTATTGCACCGAGAAACTCCAAGATAACTTGGGACAAACTCCATTTGGTATACGGATTAAGACCACTGCATTGTTCTTTGAACTTCAGCAGGTGATGATCACGTTAAAGACAGAATTAGATCTGTGCCGCGTAAACAAGTTCAGGACCACATTAAATGACCTTGAAGAGTACATTTTACAAGCGAGAACACCCATGTACATGCAGCTGTTCAATCTACATCAGTGAACCAAAGTAATAAAAGTTTTGCATGTAGGTTCTAAATAACTAAGAACATAGACACAATGGTCTATACCTTTTTTATAAGCCGACTTTCCCTTCCGTTCGTGCCTAAGCTGAACACAAGCACATGTACCCTGTTTGTAGCTCGAAGTCGAAAAACATCAAGAAACTCAGCTGTAAGCTGGAGAAATTCCCCCTGTTTATAATGCAGATACGTGTACGCATAAACCAGTGAACGTTTGAAGGCGTTTCTTATATTGTAATGGTACATGCATTTATTATATGTGCTGCAAGTAAACTAGCTTATATAGCGAACATACTAGAAGGCCCTTATGTACAAGAAAAATTTGTGGGGGGTGGGGGTGGGAGGGGAGTGGGGGGTGGGGAACTGTTATTGAGAAGGGGTTACGCGGATTCAGCTTCTTGATCAAATTCACCTGTGAAGATTTTTGCTCAGCGGAAAATGTTTGCCACATAAAAATAGTTGATCACGTTGCGACCCCCTCCCACCCACAAAAAAGAAAGGAAGAAAGAATAATATGGTTATACAGCATATCGTGCCATCTTTACCCGAAATAAATGATCTGTGATATAGATTCAACCCGAGCCCCCACTTAAGTGTCCATTAACACTGGTGTCAGGAACCACAGTAGGCCTATAGAAAAAAAGTGTAATTAGTACTTGTAAAACTTTCATACATGATATTTTTAAAGATTATATTGTATATATATTTGAAAGGAAAACACTTTTAATTAAAAATTGAATACAATATAATAGATGTATATCAAAATAGATTGATTAAAATATCTAGTAAAGGAATGTATAATCAAAGGTAAGGGATATTTAACAAAAGGTAGTGCAGGGAAAGCTAGCAACGATTCATTTGTAAAAATTTTATGAAAATCTGTAGGCCTATATTCTCCCAAGAGTAATGTGGTCATTTTAATTACAAAAAAGTGGCTTTAATCCAAGTGAAAAAATATTGAGCTCAGTGTTTTCTTTCACTTAGTGTCTAGGGCCTACCTGGGTTTTTCACAGTTGATTGATTAAAATGTACTTGATTAATAAAGATCATTAGGTATTATTACCCTTTACCAGGGCCGCAGCTATTATTGTTGACATTTTTGGCTAAAGCGTATCATACCAAAATGACTGTCTATTTATCTAGAGACATATCTGTGAATATCTGTGGAAAATCAATCTGTCGCCCTGGAAGAGGTGAGGCTGCCTCTGCCTCGCAATTCACCATTGTTTTGTTTACAATCGGTGGTCCCAGATGACGCTACCGTCCAAGAGGAGACACAGCCTAGGAGGATGGCGATTGCGGTAGTTGGCTGCAGGTAGCAACTGAAGCAATGTTTTCTGAAAATTTCAAGTACGAGGACACAATGTGTTGAATCAAAGCTTTTTTCTTTCCTTCTTTTTTATTTTTATTTATTTATTTATTTATTTATTTATTCATTTTTAATTTAAATTATGTTGTTACAAAGCTCAAAACTGGCGAGTCCTTACTTATTTTACGTCCTTTTTTAATGTCAAAAGGTTCTAGTAATTGTTCTCTTCCATTCTTCTTGGTTTCAGTTTTATACCATCATAGAAGTAGAGTAGGCTACGTTCGCTACATGTACTTACATGATACCATGTACCAGCAGATCGTTGCGATGAACATTTTATAGTAAATTCAAATATTTTACATAATTCGTTTATTTACTGAAATAGCTAATGAGTGTTGTTGACTTACTCCAAATACAGAATGGAGGGGGGCTTTTTATTAAACGGATGTGAGAGAGCTGATATACGATACCAAAGGGCAATTCTTTGTTGTCTTTGTGTGAGCAAACAACATTTTCAATACTCGTGCTCCATAGGTCGACAAAGTTGCACTGCAGATCAGTCTACTGCATTCATTGCCTATAGCTACAATCGAAGAATCAGCCAAATGACGTGCAAAAAGTCCCTGCAGAAGATAGACAGTGAAAGAGAAACTGACAGCGGGAATTTTCGAAATTTTAGCAGCTGCAGCATTTCACAGTATATCAGAGGACCAAGAACAATTCTACAATTAGTACGGTCGAACCCATTTACCTGGAGCTATAAACATCGACACGACTATGGGAGACCAGCAGAACGCTAGGAATGTCACGGGACAGGCAATCGACAGCTTGAGAAAGGCATCTTGGCAACTAGCAACTGGGGTGAGTTTAGCTTATTATTACCTAAAGCACCGGGTATATAGCGGGATATACATGTACATGTAGGTCCCCCCCCCCCCCCCCACACACACACAAAAGTGTATGGCGTCAAAACAAACCACTTTTAGTTAAGCATCCACTTAGATTTAAGGTTAACTACAACTACTGTAGCATGGGACTACAATACCGTAGCAAGCTTAAAAACAACAACAGGTTAAGATCATTCTCTGGGGAAAATGGGAGCCAGTATTTTTACATGTATAAAGAATTTTGAGAGCCAGTGTAATATATAAGAACGACTTTGAATTTTTATGGTGCGGTCTATATTAAAGTGCTTTGTAAAGCCTGATATTTTTCTGTGCACAATATTAAGTGTAGCAGTGCAAGCAGCACGTACGTTGTTGCCAAACATAACATATTTAATCGCAATAAAGTTAGTAAGTACGTTTTATAAAATTATCTACTTTTTTTGTTTTAGCTGTATATATATGTACCAAGATGGTGTTGGGTAGCATTCGGAGCACTGACTCGTGGAACTGTAATTTGCTACGTCCTTTGGCGTCGAGGTTCATGCAAATGTGCGTATAGTCTCAAAATATATATACAAGCATACAAGCGGTGTACATTATGGCACAAAAATATTACTTGCTTTTAAATAATTGTCTCCAATTCAATTGTATTATCGTTATAGATATTTATACGTATCGTTCCTAAAATAACAAAAATGTTTTTGTTGTTTGTACTTACATTAGAAAGAATAAGATTATTGAATGTTATTAAAATAATTGAAATATTTCAGATATATGGCTTAAACGCAACCTTGCACGTCGGAGGATAATACCTATTACTATCGCTGTAAGTTGCCATGGAAGTATAAAATTATAACCTAATAATAATGAAAAAATAAAATCAGAATTTAAATTTAAGAAATTCTGTATGTCACTACAGCACCTGTATAAAGGAGGGGTTTTAACACCACCTCGTTTTACATGCATATCATCGTTAAGTGGTAGTGCTATTATAATCTTATATACTATAGTATATATATAGGTATAATGTGACAGACTACTTCAGTCTAAATTTTGAGAACCAGAGTGATATCAGAACAACTCAGTTTTGGGCGGGGTACATGTACATGTACAGTGTTTTGTAAAGCCTGCAAATTGTCTGCGATAAAGTATAGGAGGGCAAGCAGTAAACTGTGGCCTAGCTACTCTCTGATATTAGCAGCCTTTTAAATGGCATACAGAACTAAAAACCAATACAACTATTTGTAACAGACTACTGTGGTGGCCAGAGAGTAATACATGTAAGTAGCTGTTGTCGCGTATGGCACCTCCTCTAATCTCATGTGTCCTTCTCAAGTGTAACTACATTATATGAAGATACCTTCCAATTTTGTTATAGCTCTGTACATATGGCACAGCAGTACTGAGATGGGGTTGGGTGAAACTGACTAGTGGCCTTCATTGGCTGTGCTACGGCTTATGGTGCTTTCGAAATCCATTGACCAGTACGTATCGTCTCAGAACATATACTAGCAGCTATTATGACAAATATTGCATCATTTAAAAAATCGCAGGTTTTCAAAATAATTATCACCTATATAATTGATTACATATGTATCTTTTCTAAGAAGGACAGTTAGTTGTTCGGACTTTCATCAGAAAGAAGAAGACTATATAATAATTGTATAGAACTGTTTCAGACACATTGCGAAAAGACGTTCTGCAACCGCTGGGATTAGTTCCTATTACCTTCGTGGTAAGTTTTCAGTGAAGTATGGGACTGGATACGGGTTTTATAACTTCGTCATTACAAAGAAAAATCAAAGTTTTAGGTTTATACTTTAGATGCAGTATAAAAGGTGTTTTCACACTAGGCCTACTGAAAAGCTCAGTTGTAGTCTGTTATTATTTTTTCTTTATTTACACTGCAGCGTCTAACTTAAAATTAAGCACAAGAAAATATTGGTTATGGCATGTGTTTTACTGCAATTTTAAAGCGGGTCAAATGCTGTTACAGGAGGAAGATTTGATGGCCATTCCTCGTCCCGAAGAAAACATACAGAGAACATTCGTCGGTGATTTGAGTTCTGAAACAGCTAAGAAACTTCAGGCTATGTTCAGAAAGAACTTCTGCCCAGAGATCGTCCCCCTCGCCAGGGGTACCAAGTTAAAACCAGAGTGTCGGCTAGTGATCTGTTGTCTTTCAAAGAACACCAGACAAATGTATTTAGATGATGCCACGGTCTTCGCGGGACTTATAAAAGACGCTGGAGTCTTACAAGGTGGGTACCTATGTCAAATATTCCACTTCACTGGCGGTTATAAAACTTAGCTATACAAATATATTGATCTAAACTTTGATAAAAAATGTATATCCATTAAAATGTTCCATACGCATGATTTACATGTATGACATATTTATGTTTTCCAGCAATGGTGTTGATAATCATATTCGGAGAAAAGAAGACACCCAAGGAAACCCTGCACGATGAGAGTATCTATGGCAACGTCCTACGACAAGGCCGGGAGCTATACATGAAAGGACGAGGCCAGACGTCGCTGCTGAGAGAGCAAACTCGAAGAGGAGTGTCTGAAAGCGTCGCCTTGGTCACTGTGGACAACTGCCCATCCAAGCACCAACTGAGGTCTATGAAAAAGTTTGTTGAAGGCGCCTTCACCACCAAAGAGTAAAACAATGCTGTAGATCACCAATTTTGAAACTGTTTTACGCAGCATTACATTGAAAGCTATCAGTTTGCCAAGAGAAGATGGACATTAATTTTGTTTTTTCCCCTTCAGTAGACAGGAACAAAAATGTTTAATTTCCTTCCCTCAATGTAAAATCCACTTACCATATTGACAGCAAAAACAATGATACGGAGAAACGAGAAAGACTGATAGAACTTTAAATATTTTATATGCAGTTCTTTCCTTGTCTCCAGAAACGGAGGTGATACATGTATTAATAACCACTGAGAGAATTTAATAACCACTGAAAGACAGGTTATATGATGTGCGTGTGTGTTTATGGGTGTGTGTAAATGGAATAAAAAACGACTGGAAATTGCTTCCAAGAAACAACATGTGTCATTTACGTTTCAATAAATATTGATGTTATTTTTCGTTCTTTATCATTATTCTCACGTGAATAGATAATGGCAATTAGAGGGGAATTTTATTGTTAATGAAGATTTTATATATCTATTAAAAGGTAGGTATGCGTCCCTAGAATAGAAGATGGTAATGAAAGGGGAATTTTATGATTAATGGAAATTTCATATATCTGTTATAAAGAAGGTGTGAGTCCCTAGAACAGAAGATGGCAACGGGGAGGGAATTTTATTGTTAATGGGAATTTTATACATGTATTACAAAGAATAAGTGACTATAGATTAACGGATTTCAAATCAGGAATTTTCCCCGTGAGACCCTTTGTTACCATGCACTAGGTGGTGAAAAGGGCAGACATTAATCTACGCCTTTTTCCATGGTCTTGTTCTATTACTCTATAAACTGCTACCGAAGCAAAAGAGGTGGCATTGAAGGCAATTAAGATTGCTGATGTACAAACAAGTCAAAAAAGTGAGATCGGTTAACCTTTTGCCTTTCTAAAACTAAATATGCCACGAAAAAAGCCCTGCTGAGTCATGAGAATAGAATATGACAATAAGAGGGGAATTTTATTGTTAATGGAAAAATCATATATCTATTATAAGGTTTGAGTGGCAATAGATTAACGGGTTTCAAACCAAGATTTTTTTCCTGTGAGACAATTTGTTACCATTGAGTTAAATCATTAAATGGTGAGAAGGACCGATAATAATATTTGCGTTCTTTTGTTTCCTTTGCCTCGATCCATACCTTTATGTACTACATGTACTTCTCAAGCCAAAGAGGGGATATTTCATCGAAAGCAATAAATATTGATGATGTCCGAACAAGTGTGCTTTATTATTATTATTATTATTATTATTATTATTATTATTATGCCCGACTATTGTGAGCGAACAAAATTCCGAGACCGATACACCGGCAGCGCATAATCGACTGCCTTTTCAGAAACTAAGTATGACAGGAAAAAAGTCTCAAAAAATGAATCAATGAGATATAATAGAAGAGAAACTAGCATTAACTCTTTACCACATATTCCACTAAGGTAGTAGCTTCATTTCATAACACCAAGAGTAGTTCTGCACTTGAGTTGGGTACAGTCTCCCCTCAATCTAAACA
Source organism: Lingula anatina (assembly GCF_051362555.1). Taxonomy (NCBI): domain Eukaryota; kingdom Metazoa; phylum Brachiopoda; class Lingulata; order Lingulida; family Lingulidae; genus Lingula; species Lingula anatina. Next base: position 2,291,452 of record NC_141775.1, on the reverse strand, counting down.
TCGGCACAACTATGGGAAACCAAGTGGATAAAGTTAAAGAAGAAAAGCTGACTGAGGAAGAGATGATTGAGGAAGATTTTGTCAAGGTTATGTTTGTACTTTCTTTATGTTCGGAAAGTAGGTTTAAGAAGTATATTACTTTCCTCACGAAATATAATGCAGCCATACAACTGCTAGTTAGAGATACGGTGTACATTATATAATGGATACATTCTTTTTTATTATTTTACTTTATTATTTTTTAAACTAGATTTGCATTATTGGAAGGGGAGGGAAGAAGGGTGTACTATCTAACAGTGACATTTCTAGCTGTTACTTAATGAGACCAAATTCTACGTACAATTTTGTAATAGCTCGCAGGACGCCCGGTAGAGAACAAGACGTGGTCCATCAAAAGCCAGGGGTGGGGCACGTGTCCGCTTACCGCCCCTCCCCCAACTCCTCCACACGGGTACTTATACTAGATGTGGGCTATCTGTGGAAGTTGTTGATGCTGTGCTCTTATAATATCAACGTGTTTAATGACATGTTCTACACACACTGGACAAAAGAAGTGTCACCCCCTAACTCAGAGTAATAAAAGTAGGCAGATCTTGGGTACTTATAATGCCTGGTCTACTTATAATGTGACTAATGAGTATAAAACCGCTATACCATGGAATTGTATTGTTGGTCTTGTACATGTACAGCAAATTTTATTCCTGTCTTACTCCAATATGGCAAGATACAGGCAATTATCTAACGGTTATAGGTGCAAGTTATTAACCTGAAGAGGCGGAATATAAGCAATGTCAGAATATCGATACAATTGAATTGTTCAGTCAGAACCGTGCAGGGGGTCTGGTCTCGGCATAGAAACACTGGATCAAGTGACAAATTGCCTCTGATGGGTCGTCCAAGAAAAAATACTGGCCGTAAGGACCGACGACTGATTTTGATGTCCAGGTTGTCAAAGTTCGACACTGCTTGTTAGTTGACAACAAGTGGAACAATTTCACACATAAGAATGTGTCTGTGAAAATTGCTAGGCGTCGGTTACATGCTCAGAGAGTGTACAGCAGGGTAGCAAGACTGAAACCTCTTATATCGTTACAAAACAGGCAACGTAGAGTAAACTAGGGTCAACAGGATCTGGAACTGGACAGTCCATGACAATTGGTCCTATATAGTTTTTCTGATGAGTGTCGCTTTGGTCTGACCTCAGATGACAGAGGTACTATGCTGGCAAACTGCTGGTAAAGCATTTGCACCACATGCACTGAATTTTCGAACCCGGAGCAGCATATTCATCATGGTGTGGGGCTGCATCAGCATCCATGGCTTGGGCGAATTGATAGTGGTTAATGGAAACATGAATCGCTAAAAATATATCGATGTTTTAGAGTCAGGCTTGCTACCATCTATTGCTAACATGTTTGGTGACAGGAATTATCCATCTGTTCACCAGGATGACAATGCTCCTTGTCACAGGCCCAGAGCAGTTGATGATTGGTTTGACCAACAGGACATTCGCAGGGTGATGTGGCCTGCCCAGAGTCCGGATGCAAACATAATAGAAAATGTGTGGATTTATATGTCAAAACTTTTTACGAATGCCCGTCTAACCAGCAGAGAAACTCTGTTATATTCAGTGTTTCATGCTTGGGCCAGCATAAGCCCTGAACGCATCAGACAATTATATGAATCCTTGCTTCGTAGACTGGCACCTATTATTAGGTCATGTGGCTATGCCACTAAGTACTAATTTTGGACTTGAAACTGCATATTTTGGTAGAATGTATATTTTGTTCTCATTTTGTGATTTTTTTGTGAAATTTGATGTTAAAGGGATAATAACTCTTCGTATGAGACCTATATTTCACAATAAAAACCTTGTGAATAACTCATAGAAATATAATATATTCTGTTTTACCACAAAAACAGCAGTTATAGCTTTTATTCTGATATTTGAACTTGTCTTTAGACCACGTGACCTCCACTGATGTCTATACTCTGTTAAAATCTCTTCAGAGATTTTAACAAAAAAACAAACTTTTTAGAAAAAAAACAGGGACTAACTTTGAATGTAAAAATGGATTCATTAACCATTGGTAAGTATGGGAAAATTGTTGTTTACTCCAGAAAAATTCATTTTTTGGCCGAAACGAAGAGTTATTATTGCTTTAATAAAATGATACTAGGAGCATATCATTCCACAGTCATTTATCTCCCCCATAGTATTGGCTCAGTAGGGGTGACACTTCTTTTGTCCAGTGTGTGTAGGTATATATATATATATATATATATATATATATATATATATATATATATATATATATATATAATGGAAAATACTTACTGGCTATATATATAATAGGTTAAAAGGCCTGGCCCGACTGCAAAAGCAGACGATCACTCCCACATACCGAAGGGTGGGGATTCATCTTTGGGTATTTGTACGTATTATAAGAAAATATTGTTGCAGCGTGCTTTCTATCACTTAAATAATGCTGGTTTTTAAACGAATATCACCTATAAAATTGTGTAATAACGTTTATTGAATATCGGAAGGTCCGCTTGTTGTTTGTATTTCCATAGAGAAATATAAGGTTATTAAATAATAACATTAGATTACCGTATTTCAGTCGAAAGGGAACATGTAGGCCTACAAAGCATCTACCAAAAGTTGAGGCCAGGCACTTTTAATGTAAGCTATCAAGGAAGCATGAACTTATACTAGTTTGCATTTGATAACTTACTCAAAAATTACAATAGAGTGTAGCTAGGTTGCAGTATTTATAAATGTTTTTCGCAATACTATACTTCTACACTACTATACACTACTTGTCGGAATTTAGCACAAGCTAATAAGGTGTAAGACATGTGTCTTCCAAATGTATATTTAAGAATGAGTTAAATACTTTTAATTTACAGGAGGAAGATTTGATGGCTATTCCTCGTCCTGACGAAAACATACAGAGAACATTCGTCGGTGTTTTGAGTTCTGAGACAGCAAACAAACTACAGGCTATGTTCAGAAAGAACTTCTGCCCAGAGATCGTCCCTCTCACCAGGGACCCCGTGTTACCACCAGAGTGCCAGCTCGTGATCTGTTGTCTAGCAAAGAACACCGGGCGAATGTACTTGAGTAGTAGCAAGGTATTCACCAAACTTATAGAAGACGCTGGGTCCTTACAAGGTGGGTGTTTATGTTTATTATGCCTCTGCACTCGCGGTTACATGTAGAAGACTGAGCAAAAGGAATACTAATGATGGAATAATTTCTAAACCTTTATAAGAATAGCAAATCGCTTGTGTTGTGTTCAGTATTTTATTTTGAACTAAGTATTGCATGTTGCTTGTCTTACAGCAATGGTGTTGATAATCATATTCGGAGAAAAGAAGACACCTAATAGGGAAAAGCTGGACGATGAAAAAATCTACGACATCGTCCTACGACAGGGCCAGGAGCTATACATGAAAGGACGAAGTCGGACGACGCTGTTAGACCACCCTTGCCAAGACATCCCCGGTACAACAGAGAACGGAGACGCTTTGTCTGAAAACATCGCCTTGGTCACAGTGGACAGCCGTCCATCTAAGTTCCAACTGGAGTTTATGAAAAAGTTTGTTGAACGTGCCTTTACTGACACTAGGGTGTCAGATGAATCTGTAGATCACCAAGTCTAATTTTCAAACTTTCTACGAAATCGGTCAAAAAAAGAGAAGAAGGACTGAAATCAGTCATCTAAAATCTACTGAAAAATTTAAAAACATAAACAAAAACATAAACTGGTAATCCCACCTGCCGCTGCTTCTGTCTATTGCCACAGGTATATGAGAAGAATTCAGGATTAAAAAGCTCAATATTAACCTGTGCTGTATACAAAAATCAAGAATAAATTGCAACAAAAAGCAAATATCAGGTTATAATAGGTTATAATGCACTAGTTAAAAATCTTGTTAAATATGCCACCCGTACTAATGTCAGACGAATTCCAAATAATCGTTCATTATTACTGTTTTGTCCATCTTGTTTTGAAATATATCTCCCTCAAATCACTAAACAACGGACAGAGTAGTAGAAAGTGTATCTCATTTTCTATAGTATAAACTTTATGAGTTAAACAATATGGACAAAATCTACTGTCTTTTCCTATATTTATGTGACTTCCTTTCTCAATCATGAGACTGTTGGTTCAGCAGCGGATATCTGATAACGTACGTTTCTGTATATAAAACAATGGCAATGACAAATAACTTTCTGGATTTAAAACAGTTTTGTAAAGTTTCGTATGATTAGCACTTTGATGATGTGTATATATCAGCAAATGTTTTTGTAATGCACAGTCTGTCACTCGTGTCGTAAATTGGTTAATTTACTCAGTAGCATCTTCTAACTCGTCCGCGATCCAGGCAAAGCCGAAACAGGACTGGAAAAGGTGTTTTATATGGGTCGCCCACGTCGTCCTTCCTGCTGAGTCCAACTGACGCAGTAAAATATTGCACTGTCTTGGGTATCTCCCCAATCTTGTCCAATACTTGACACACCTGGATATATAGGTTACATATAACGGTATTCTCCCACATTCACTGAGCGCCATAAAACTTGTAAGTTTTGCTTCAAACACGCTACACGTTTGAAGAGCCGTGAATTTTGGAGTACTGGTGGAAACTCATATTTCACCTCTTTGACTCTCTCGCAATTCTATGCATGTTGTAATTTATACACACAGATGCTTTCACTTACGATAGTTGTTATCTTCTTTTTAATAGACGAAAGAACTTTTGTATTTCAGAGTTTAACCTTTTTGGTATTCTAACTAAAGGAGACCAGCTGACTCGAAAGACCAAAGACAGATATGACAAGTTTGCCAAAATGTTGCACGCAGTCGTGACCCCTTACAAGGATCTGGTTACAGCTAATTACTGTATAACTTGCAACATGGAAAGGCAGAAAAGACATAGACGGTCCTATTCTTGCATTCTTATTACTGTAGTGCCATTTATAGTGATTCACTTTCGACATGGAAAGACAGAAAAAACATAGACGGCCGTATTCTTGCATTCCCTGCCGAAATCAGCAGATCAGAATATGACTAAGACAAGATCAACTGAATCATTTGCCAACAAATAATCTAACGTACACACAAAAGAAACACAGACTTGAGTTAAACACGCGTTATTTTCATTTTAAATGGAGATATTCAATATCAAAATCGTTACACTACTACCATTTCTTATGCTTATACAAGTTCTGGTAATAGAATTCGAAATACGAAATAGGCTGGAAATTATAATGATAATTATTTTTTAATGCTAAGCATTTAAAAATATCTATAAAGGTTCTTTTGTATTGACATTGTTTGTTTTCGTTTGGACGAGGTTGAGTGATCAGGAAAGGCACAATATAATCAATATACAAGTTTCCACAATAAAAATTAGTTTTTGAGATGATAAGCATGTAAAAATAACTTTAAAATTCATTGTTTTCACTCAATCCTAAATCTTTGTGATCACTCAATCGCATAATAAGGAATTTGCAATGCGGTTAAATCTATACTGAAGTTCCTTGTTACGCGGTCAAGTAATCAGTACCGACTCAGTATAACCAATATACAATTTTAAAATAAGTTCTGAATAAGAAATAGGGTGGAAATTAGTTTTTGAAATGATAAGCATTTTAGAAAAAATTAAAAAAAGATTATTGTATTGCATGTTTTTGTCTTGGACGCATTGAACGAATTGTTCGTCCCGTTTCCGTGTACGTGTACCTGC